>NC_066396.1:11774296-11939296 GCF_013377495.2 Cygnus atratus | reverse complement strand
ACGCTGCTCTGCTGGGGAGGAGCTGTGGCACTGGTCTGCACCTCTTCAGTTTGAACCAAGGGGGCCATTAAATGCCCCTGCCTTTGCGCAGGGCTGAGACAGTCAAGACTCTTTCTCTTTCTGCTTGTTCAACTTGTTTTCAGGGCCACAGGACTGAGGGTATTCCATGTTAATAAACTGTAGTGTACTGGAAAGATAGCTGGATTGTGTGGTCAGCTTTTTCCTCTTAACGGAAACAAGGGCCTACATATCACTAATCATCTTAATTGCAGGCAGCAATGTGACTGATTCAAGAAGAAGAAATAAATGCCTATTTCCCAGAAGGAATCTCCATGGCAACAGGAGGGTATGGGACTCATCTGGTCCCACATTTCCAGGATCAATACATACATTACAGATAGCATTAACCAGTGTGTGCACTCCCATCACCTGAAATAACAATCTGCCATCAGCCTGTTCACATCTGTCACAGCATAATTTTGTCCCACGGGGGTGAAATTTGCTCAGCCTTTGAAAGGAAATAAGTGGGGGGGAGCATAACTGAAGGTCATCATGTTTCTTTCTGAACCTGTCTGCCTTCAGCAATATCCAGCTGAGCTGCCTCAAATCCTTGGTCAGGGATGTGGAGCTTGGGTGGATGACTTGCAGTTATGTGTGAGAGCTGTGGGTGGTTCTCTTTGGCTTACACTAAGCTCCAGACAAGGAGCTTCTCCACATGTCTTTTCTGGAGCCCATACTATTAACCAAAAGATTAATTCATAGGTTAATAACCTGTAAGGTAAGATACATATGTGCACTGAGTATACAGTTCAGCTGTGGTGTGTAGAATGATGTCTTCTGCTAGCTGCTAACCTGTATGAAGGACACTACATGCTCCATGCTTGCATGGATTTGATTCTATTATTTTGAACTTGGATGCAAATGTCCAGTCTTGGCTCCATCTCTCCCAATTAGGGAGGTCTTATGATTCACTGTCGTTAGATTTAGTAGATCTCTGTGAACAAACTTTGAAATATCAAAATTCCAGGGCACAAAAGCTCCTTTATAACCCTCATTCGAAATTAAGCTTGTGCTGCATTCTTGCCATTTTGTTATGACCCTTGTCTTGAACACTGCGTCTTGTGATGTGTAAATCAACTACAGGAGAATGTTTCTAAACTAATGTAACTTTGTATTAATGCAATAGTTGTATGTCCTATCTACATATCTCTGATCTAGGGAGTTGTTATATCACAATCCTTACCACAGCAAGGGAGAAACAGCAAGGGAGAAACAGCAAGGGAGTATTATACAACATTATTGTGTATGAACAGCACATTATTTTACAATATTTTTGTAACATGAGTCTGTTCCAAGACCCAACTGGAATATCCAGAAAAGCCCTCTTAATGGATGGCTCCAAATTCCTGACTGTCAACACGTTTCAAAGTGGCAGCTCTAACCTCCTCTGTCCTTGTCTGCATTTCTCATCTCATCAGAAATATATATTATTTATACATAGCCTGGCGTAACTCCAAGGAATCTGTTATAATTCATCAAGTGAACATCATGCATTTGGAAATTGTCTGCATACTTATCTACACAATAGACTCCTCTGCTACATGAACTCCCACATATTCCCTGGAGACACGGCTCCTTCCCCAGATCCCCCCCAGCCTCTTCTTGTGTTTCCTTGTCTATCCTACCGCACACTGGAATTTCTGGCCCTGTGCCTCGGAGCTCTGACATGGCTTTTTGGGAACAGTGTGTCTCACTGTCTGCCGAGATGCTTGCTCCTTGCCGCGTACATCTGTGTGTATGCGGTGCCTGATGAACATACCTTCATTTAAACAAAAATCATATTTATTTTTCTGGAAGCTTTAAGGCACATGAATAAGCACTGCTGAGGTCAATCCATTTCCTGTTGAACCTGCAAAGTAGCCACTTTAATTTAGGCAAGAATAAACCTTGTCTTCCATCACGGTCATTTTCGTAACAGAACTATAATCCTTGTATAAATTATACTTCACTCTATACACCATACTACTTACTTCACTTGCTTGATACTCCAGAAGTAAGTTTTGCTAATCCGGGCCATGTAAAGCTCTGGCTAAACCAGCCTTGTGGCCTACTCCCCCAAGGCTTGCTCTTCCCACATGGGCATGCTCCCAGTGCTCCTCTCTGCCAGCAGAAGCCTTTCACAACACACAGCTCAGCCACGTGAAGTAGTTGCTCTGTTTTCATTTATGCTGCAGGAGCGAGTTCCAAACTGTAAGGACCCAGGCTGAGCACTGTGTTCAGTACCAGCTACAGCAGCTTGGGGCTTCCCTGTGGCTTCACCCAGGCTGGGGAGTGGTGCAGACACCTCTTCTTCAACACAGGCAGACACATCAGCACAGTCCCCTCTGTCCACTACAAAGATGGGAAAACATGTAGGAGAAATACTTCCTCCAGCTGTCAGGATTTCTCCCTATTTCAAGCCACCTCGCCTGTCCCATTGGGTGGGAGGCAGCATGTGGATAACCACCACAGAGCAGACAGCACAAATGCATTTACTCACATGGAGGCAGCAGGCTGAGCTGAGGTTGGGCAGAGCAGGGTGTACAGTGGGATCATGAGAGACACAGAGAGTGGGAGGGTTTGTAGCAGAGGTGAAGGTATGAACAATTGTGATTTTCTAAAAGAAAAATTTATCCTTGCAGCTGTGGGTCTTTCTTAGACCCTGTTTGTCAGGTCATCAGCCGGTGCACTGGGACTCCTAATTGTGAGGGAGCTGCAATTAGGCTTGCAATTAGTAACAATAAATGAGGACATTTACAGCTGGCAAGCTTGCCACCCCACTGCTCCTCTGTTCAGGTGGGTGCATCTGTGGTAATGTTAATGTTAGACATGTCCTGAAGTTATTAGTTCAGTCCTACTGAGAAGGCACATCTGTTCTTGCTTATACTGGGTTCATGCACGCCAGCTTCTCTTGACAGCTGTGAGGGGCTATGTACTCAACATGGAAGCCCAGAGATGAGCCCAGAGGTAACCACTTCATCTAAAAAGCTGGGATGTATGTATAAGCAAAAAGAGTTTGTGCATGATGTACAGTATAGACCCTGGTGCTGCTCACAGCCTGCCATGTGAATCCCACTCCCTGCCTATATTGCACTTTGAAGTTAGCATCGAAGTCTGCTATGCTGTACTGTGAATTTCTTGACCATGGCACTAAGATGTTTAGAATACACCTTCACAGAGCTGGACCATGGGCTTACCCCTCCTTCTGAGCTCTCCTCTTCTGGCAAGAGCAGAAATGGGTGCAGAAGACATCAGGAGGAGGGAGCTGGGAGTTTTGGTGTCAGCATGTGAGAGCCCAGTGCACTGCCTGGAAAAGGGGAGCTGGGCAGCTGCTGTGAGTTTGAGTGCTGATAGTGGAAATGGGTCTTGCAGGGGCATGAAGGTGCGTTTGAACTAGCAGGATGGAGGTACCCACTGTGCTGTTTTGCACTGCCCAGACTACTGCAGGTAGGGAGATGGTTTATTTAATACACCATACTAATTAATTCACTCAACTGATACCAGTTAACTTGAAAAACAGCTGGTTTTCAACACTATCCAAATTTCTCAGGACTGTTTTGACAAAATCTTCAGACATTGGTTTTCTGCGTGACTGTGTGTGAAAGCTGTAGGGGAGGTTCCTTTGTATCATCCACAGGGGGACATCCAAGGGGAAGGACAGCCCTTCTTAGCAATTAATCTTCCCCCCAGGAGCATGGATAAAAGAATGCTGCAGCACAGAAAGGATATGAAGCCAAAGGACCGGAAGTATAGCAGACGTGAAACTACAGAGATCTCCCCTTTCAGACAGATTTTGTTCCCATTTCCTCCATAACCTACTTCAGGCACTGTGGTGCCATCAGTTTGAACATTATTGCCTTTTTGTTTGTTTGTTTGCATGAAGACCTTTGACACTGGTATCAAACTGTAGGTCTCGTCACCCTAGGACACAGAATGTGCTTGTAAGAAACTCAATAGCCAGTGCCTTGGAAAACAGAGTACAAGAAAACACTTTAACTGAAAATCAATAATAGATTTTTTCCTCTTAAGTCTGCATTGCTAATGCTTTGTGGGATTACTTTTGTATTTCTTTTCAGGTCATAAGCAACATGTTAGCCCTGGACACACATGAAAAAAATGCATCAGAATTTAAGTACTGAAAGGATTGTTCTTGGACTAGCATGGAGGATGTCTCTCTATCAGCAACCATCCTGGATGTTTTAAGAAATCCTGCTTCTGTGATTGTGCTGGAGCCTGAGGTGATCACATTTGGGCAGGACAGTTGGAGCTGCCCTTGCCAACAAAAGGAAAAGCTGGCTCAGGGCTACCCGCAGATGTGGTTGATCTCTGTGGGACTGCTCCAAGCCAGGCTGCAGTTTTCTTTTCCCACAGTGATACTGAAATCCTGAGCAGAGGTGAACAATGCTGAGTGGCTGGAGAGGGAAAGATGTTGGCTCATGAAGTCGAGGAAAAGACTTGGAAACGTTTGACAATTTTGATATGAGCATCCTGACAGCTACAAACAATCAAAAAACTTGCCATCTACCTCTGTTTCTTCACTTTGAGGGTTATACTGAAAAAGATATGTCTTCTTTGGGAACTGACCAACATTTTTCACAGGGATGGGGAAAGTGCAAGGTGGAGGGAAGGCTCGTATGAACACCACCAGCCAAACTGCAAAAAGTGTCCAAAGAAAGAAGCCAAAGAGACAGGGTTGGAAGCTTCCTTCAAACCATTCTTTCTCCCACTCCTCGCCCTTAGCTTGGAAGACCCTGAGTAAACAGGAGCAGGACCCTGAGGTGTGCCATGCCTGCCAGCAAACCTTGGCTGTGCCATCCTGTGGCAGGATGGCAGGGTTGAGACCATCCTGCGGCCTCTCTTGAAGTTTCTGTGTTCAGGCAGAAACAAGGATGGGTTCAGCTGTTACCACAGCTAGTTTAAATGACTTTTTCTCAGGGGGGTGGTTGTACAGTATCACGCGGTCCCAGAAACCCAAAGCTGAAAGGCACCTGTGTGACAGCAGTGTTGCACCCAAGCTTTTTTTTTTTTTTTTTCCTTTTTGTTTTTCTGCTTCCTAGGCACATATTTCCTTTGTGCCTTTGCCAGCATACACACTCAGAAATGCTCTCCCCAGCAGCGATGGGATCTCTGCTTTATTCAGCATGTAAGATTCGGCCTTGCTGGCTTGCTGGTGAGAAATTATTCTGGTTTCTACACTACCTTGTTGGACCCAGGACTGCTGTACAGAGCTTCATGTGCTCTTCACTGCCTCTAGTCTGGTGACCCTTTCTGTGGGTCAGTCTCAGTTCAGTTCGCTTTTTCAGCTTTCAATTTTGCCTTTTTTCTGTTGTTTCCTGACATGACAGATCATCTTTAGATGTTCGTCCCATACTGTGGAGCTGATGCCACACCACTAGAGATAAAAATGTTTCTCTGTACCTTTTTTTTTTTTTTTGGGGGTGGGGGAGTTGGGAGGTATGCTTTCTCTGAGCTATTCCCTTTGTTCTATCTGGCAACAATAAACAGAATAGACAAAAGCCAAGCACTGACATATGTATCTACTTTCTTCAGTTTTCCAGATTTGATAGAGGAAGCACCATCGCACCCAGACTATACACTTTTGGCTGGAGTGCACTGATATCTTATTTCTTCTTCTAGCAGCAGTTGCTTCCCTAACCTAGATGGGGATAAGTTAGGAGGGTGATATTCTGCTATGGTTGTGCCTTGTGCTGCAGTGGCCAGTGTAAATGAAGGAGAGCCAGCTGCATCTGGCTTTTCTGCAGAAATTAAATTGTGAGCTGACAAGTCAGTTAAGGGAATGAGAGCATAGTTGGAGGAGCTGATAAATTCCTCAACTTTCAACATTAAGTTTAAGGCAAGTGGCTAAAAACATGAAGTATATCCACATCAAACTTCTCATGCTAACCTGGGCATCCTGTGATTAGCAAGTATTACATGACATTTTGAATGCTTATTACCAATTTCAGCCATCCCCATGTGTTCTGTCTGCATGGGAAGGGCTCTTCAAACATTTTGGCCAAATATTTTTCCATCAAAGTCTGTAATGTAATTAATGTTGAAACCTTTTTGGAAGCAGCTTTGATTTTTGACAAAAACCTCGGCGTGAAAAGTACAGGCTAGTGTTGTTCTGAAAAACAGCTAAAGTGCAAAAAAAGTGACTTTTAGTTTCACTTCACTCTTTAGTTTACTCTGTTTCTGCCTTTTAAAACTCTGTTTCCCCCCCCCCCTTTTTTTTTTAATATCTCCCCATTTTTTTCCATGGGATAAGAGGAGAAGCTATTCCACAAAAGTGAAAAGAAAACCACTTTATTATTATTATTATTATTATTACTATTATTATTATTATTTTCTGCACATGTTAAAATTTGAAGTCAAAACTGGGACTTGATGTGAAACAAATGTCAGTTTTAGTTTGGTATTTTATGTAAGGAAACCAAACACCTGACTGTGGGGAAAGAGGAGGGGAAAAAGTCTCATTTTCCATCAGCCACCCTTAAGGTATCTTGACCATAACTCCAATGTCCAATTTTCCAAACTCAACTTTGAAGTGAAGGAGAACAGCAGCTGCCAGCCCCTGCTGAGTCTTTCAGCACTCTCCTTTGATCACTCCAAACAAAGTCATTTGTTTTTCTCACTTCATTTTCAAAATTCACAGGAAGAAAATTATTGGCTCTAGGCCTGTGGAAGAGAATAGGTGAGGGCTGCAGTTGTGGGGTGCTCTCCTCTGGTCTGCGAGAGGGCTCTGGAGACTTCATGGATTTTTCATGTCAAAGGATGCTAGGGCTGTGTACCTGGGGAGCACAGGGCTGAGCGGCGCTTTTGCCCCGAGTGAGCTCCTGAGCATTGCTGCAGGCCCCATGCAAATACGCCATGCAATATGTGGACAAAAAAAGCGCCTTCCTTGCCATGCAAATAACAGTCAAAACTGAAGATTATAACTGCCATATGTTTTTCTTAATAACTTAGACTATAAGACCCTCTTTACAGCAGATCAGCTGAAATAGAAAGTCCTCTCTCCCAAGTCTGGTTATTTAAGAGGGCAGAGATTGCCAAGCTCACCTGGGCTCCTATACCATCCACACCATCTGGAGTTCCCAGAGTAGGATCTCACAACTGAGATAGATGCAAAACCTAGACAAACAGCAGCATTTGTCTGCTAAACTGTGGAGAAGGATCTTCACCTCCAAGAAGGAACTGTGAAATGGGGAATGGCACAAGTGCAACAGCCCAAGAGCATCCTGTTAAAATTTCTGCCATGGTTTTCCCATGTCTGTGCTTATCCCAGATGTTTTTTCATGTATTGGCTCACACTGCACCGAGAAAAGTGGAGAGAAATTTTCCACCATTGCTATCAGGGTTCAGCCCCGGCAACATGAGAGCCCGACTCTAAAACAGCTTCCAGCTGGCAGCAGGGTTTTCAGCAGTGTCATCTAACCCTTCTGGGAGAAAGTGTCAGGAAAGCAGTCTGGAGAAATGTCTTGTCTCAACTTGCCAAATAATGGATGGTGTTATTTGGATAAGATGTTCCACGAGACGTATACTCAAGCTGACATTTAGGGATCAGGCTAGACCAAGAAAATATTTTCCATCCCTAGTGGTTATAACTTTATGGGGGTCATTCCTACATTGCAAGCCTTCTGGAGAAAAATGAAACTGCTTTTACCATTTTTTTTTAATCTCATTGATTGTTCATTGTTTTTGTAAAATGAAAAAGCAGCTGTGATTCATCCCTACACATCCAGTGGATCGGGTTAAATTATTCCCGTCCAAGCATACCTTGAAAATAAACATTTTCCTCCTCGTTTAATTTCTGTTGCATATGATTCAGTTCTTGTAATCACCTTCTGGACAGAGAAAAAGCTGCTGTGATTGACAGCATGGAGAGCAACAGATGGTGCTGTTTCTGTTCCATTGAGAGCTAGAGAAATAAGCCTATTCACTGGCATTACAGACCGACTACTATAGATTTAACTCTTCGTTTTAGCTCAGTTTTTGTGCATGTATGTGATGAGCTCTGTTAATGCCTTTTAAATCAAACACTCTGATAAACATCAACTTTAAATTAAAAACAAAAACATTTATAGTCTTGCAAGCCTTACTAATATTTCTCACAATTTTAAATGCAGATGGTTTTGCACACAAGCATCAGTAAGGGTGCTAGGGTGCAGAGCAACATATTCATGGTGTAAAATTCCAAGGTGATTGCTCAAGGCTGGTAATACTCATTACGTTGTACCATGTAGTATATATGGGAGGATAAAATCATTGCAAATTTCACAAGAACGAGAGCAGAGTAAGTTGGTTGCCTGAGTGTATATCCAGAGTAATTGTAGATATTGCTTTGAAATGTATTGGTATAAGTGGGAATACCTTGTCTGGGTAATTTAGATAAAAAGTGCACAGCAAGTTTGTACCTTGGATTTCCCAGAGAAGGCCTTTTTTTTTCCGGGCAGTCAAAACACAACAGGGCTGGCAAGTAAAGCCCCAGTAATTCTGACGCTAAGGAAATCTCCCATGCAAAGGAGAATTTCAAGCTACTCGTTTATCTTTCCTGCTATTTTCATGCAGGCTTCTGTATGTTTCTGATTGTCTAGACTAGATATTTCTATTCAACACTACTGCATTTTCTAAACTTTAACTTTCCCTCTCTGAATCAATTGCCTTCTAGCTTTCCACATCACAGTGTAAGTTACAAAGCAGTCTCTTGTAGGACATTGGACGGACAAGGCATTACCTCGGGGCTGTCATGTGGATACACTTTCCATTGTTTGACTGGTCGTCAAGTCAAAAAGGTCACCACTGGAGCAAATGTCAGTTTGCAGTGCTGCTGATGCTAAGCCAGACCAAGAGAGCAGCACAAAGGCTTTGCTGAGTTGAGGGAGATGAAAACACAGGTTTAAGGACTTTCATTTTGGGACCAGAAAATTTGATGCTACCTCTGAGTGGCAGGGATTTGTATAGTACTTTAGAGACTTCAGTTAATATATTTGCCAGATATGTTTTGCAAGCATGGATCTTCAAAAAAAAAAAAAAAGCTGAGTAAAGCTAACTTTGCTGAGTGGGGTTCTCTTTTTTTCTCAAAAGGCATTTACATTGCTCTTATCCAAAGTCCCTGAGGTCTGTGTGTATGAGAGAGAGACTAAGCACTTTAGTCTGCTTTAGCTTTGCAAGTTTTTATCATAAAATCATGAATAAGTTAATCAAGTTTTGACACGAACTCAGTGTTCAGGTCTGTGAACTTGCATTAAACCAAGATCTTGTGGCTTGTAACAGTAAAAAAAAAAAAAACAAAACGCAAGTAAGTCTTGCAGTGATTTTTCCAGCCCTATTGCACACCAAGGCTCAGACCCATGCAAATGCCAGCAACGGTGTGTAAACTTTCAAAGACTGTTTGGATGCCACAAAGATGGCAGTGAGCTGTAGCACAGAGCAGTAGAGGGAATCGTATAAAACTACACTGTTCTGAATGCAATTCTGTTCTTCTGTTAAATACACGAAGAAGAGACAAAATTCCTGAACTAAGTCCATGAGAACCACGAGCGAGATACCTTGCCTACAGCTTTCAGAATGGATTTCTGAAGTAAGGTTATTAAAGCCATGGGTGGTTGGGTGTGTGGATGGATGAATGGATATACCACAAGAACTGCTCTTACTACATGTACAGGCTACTGAGTAGGTAGATCCTATGGGTGTGGTATGAATTGGAGGGTTCGATTAACATCTCTGAATCTGAATGCCAGTTTTCTGCCCTCCAGGTTGGAATGGGAGTTATTTGGTAGGTAAATGTATTCCTTCACTGAACTCCTTTCTTTGAACACATGCAGTCTGACATTTGGAAGGTATTTCCACAGTATAAGGTGGTTTGTAAAGAAGCAACACTCTGTTCCCATACAATCAAAATTAGGTTCAGTTACTTCAATATTTCTTTTCTCCCCCTGCCCTTCCTACTCTCAGGAAGAAGCTTATGGTTTTGTACCTTTTGCTGTGGCCAGGTCATTCTTTTCAGTTAGCACGGAAGAATGTGGTTGGTAACTCACCCTTATCCCACCCCTGCGACTCCAAGCAGAACCAGCACAGGGACAGCAGCTGCCCCACAGCTGTCTGCAGTGCTCGCCAGCAGCATTCTCCCGCTGATGGATGTGGCTGACCGCTACCTGGCCACAGTCCTCATACAGATCCAATCGCCGTGTCTGACACCGGGTCCAGTTCCAGTTTAAAAGGGATGCATGGTCTCATTTGGCAGAATCCACCTCCTTTGTCAGCAAGCTGCCCACATGCCACGCGCTCTGAGTTTGGAGATGTGTTGAGCTGTCTCCTGTCATGGCCCGTCTCTCTGATGATGGAGTTTACACCAAATACAAATAATTTTGATGTGAATTTCCCTTCCTCTGGTTCGCCCTTCATTCCCCCACTGCACCTTAGGGGGTCTGCACTGCACAGCGCTCTGGAGCACCGACCTCGTGGCAGCTCCTGCTGCTCTGCTCATTGCATGCATAGCACATTGGGGTCCTGTTTGCTTTCAGAGTGAAGGAAAGCCAGACCACTAGAAATTATTGTCCTTTCAGGGTTTTCACCCCACCTGAAAGCAAACTTTTGCTCTTTCTGCTGCCCATGTTAGCAGGACCCCATGTTGCACTGCAGGTTCCTGCACAACATGAACCTCAGTTTGGATGCAGAAATGAAGCTACAGCAAGACCCCGGACCACAGCAGGCAGAGGAGTATCTTATAGAGGACATTCAGATATGTGATGGGCAGCCTCTGACTGATATTGTGCAGACTCGGGGCCTCTGCTTGGGTTCACTGCCTGAAAGGAGGCAGGTAAGTCCCTCTCAGTGTTGGTTGCTGTGTTAGAGGGTGCTGGGACAATTACGCAACCTCTGTTTGAGTCTAGCAAACTGTTTGTTGTCTGCTAGATGTAAAGCTTCAGCAGGTCATTTTAAACCCCCTCCAGTTCCAGACATATACACTTCACTGTGCTGGTAAATCTGCATTTCTGAATTGCAGAAACACTTCTCACCCACCAAACTAGGTGAACACCTTTATCTCCTGTCTCTGCTGCTCATCCTTGCCCTGTTGGCTTAACCTCCTGGCACACTTCTGCTGGTGGGGATTGGTTTTTCTTGGTTTTCAGGAAAGCATGTGCTCACCTGTTGCCCAGGACACTGCTAATCTGTGCAATGTGGTATGTTTCAGGGGGAAAACAGGGTGAGGACTAATGGCAGAAAATCCCATCAGCTGGAGCACATGGTAAAGATATCAACCTGAGGACTTGCAGAAGTTACTTGAAAGGACACAGTTTCCTTTCCAAAGGCACCCTGAGAAGCGCAGTTTTTCTCTGGAAAAAAAAATATATTAAAAGGAGTGCATGTGGCTAGTGTCCTGGATCAGTTTTATCAGCAGATGGGGGAAACAAAGTCTCCAAGAGGAGGTAAAGCTGCTGCTCTGGGGAGAAGGGGGAAGATGAAGGCCCTCCAGTCCAGGAGCACTGCCTAGGCTGTGTGAGGTGGCCCTGTCCAGTCCATCCTCCTGCCATGTCTTGAGTCCTGCCATCTGCCTCACACCTGGGCTCTGTTTTTGCCCGGCATGTCCCCACATCTCTGAGGCCTACCTCCTTCCCTGCCTCCCCTCCCTGGCATGGCCGCCTGAGGGAGGGCAGCCCTCTGCCTTGGCCCCAGTTTCTCTTTCTGGCTTATCTCTGAGATGCCATTTCCATCCTTCAGGCTGCTTTTGGTGGCAGCCTACTTTACCTATGCCTACAGTTGGCCACAGGCACTGACCACAACGATGGTGTCGCTTTGCCCACATACCATCCATACAGCTCAGCCTAAAGGTAGAGGCTGGGCTTTGCTGCCTACTGTGTTGGGAGTTTCTTTGCTTAGAAGCTGGCTAACAGTCCCATGGCAGAGCCTTTCTTAACAATACTCAGGTTTCTTTCCTGCCAGAAACTGAATCCGACATTACTGATGAAGTTAATAGAAGTTACAGACACGGGGTGAGACTTGTTGAGCCAAAGTGTCCCACTGCAGAAGATCTTTTGGCCATAATCCAGCATCCCATCTGTTTTTCTTATGAACCAATGAGGAACATTAAAGTTAGATCAGTAAATTTAATGTCTGCTTTAGCAGCTTCTGTGTCTTGAGGTTTTTGAGGCATTTCTAAAGATGTGTTGCAGGAATAATGTCTCTTTATTTCTCTCCAAGGCCCATGTTGGTTAAATGAATCTATACAAGAAAAAAATTACGCATACCCCATAGCTTAAGCCCCAGAAGGCAAAGGCAGGGACTGGGAGAATGAAGAACCTCCCACTGTTGGAGAAAACCAGGTTCAAGACCAGCTAAGGAACCTGAAGGTGCACAGATCCATTGGACCTGATGAGATGTATGTGGGGGTCCTGAGGGAACTGGTTGGTGAAGCTGATAAGCCACTATCCATCATATTTGAGAAGTCATGGCAGGCCAGTGAACTTCCCACTGATGGGATGAGGGGAAACACAACTCCCATTTTTAAAAAGGGAAAATGGAAGACTGCCATTGGCCAGTCAGTCTCACATCTGTGCCCGGCAAGGTAATAGAGCAGATCCTACTGGAAACTATTCCAAGGCACATGGAAAATAAGGAGGTGATTAGTGACAGCTAACACGGCTTCACTAAGGGCAGATTGTGCCTGACACATCTGGTGGCCTTCTACAATAGGTTTACAGCATTGGTGGATAGGGGAAGAACAACTGATGTCTTCTACCTGGACTTGTGGAAAGCATTTGATGCTGTCCCCCATGATCTCCTTGTCTCTAAATTGAAGAGACATGGATTTGATGGATGGATCACCGGTAAGGAACTGTCTGGATGATTGCACTCAAAGAGCTATGGTCAACAGCAAAATGTCCAAGTGGAGATCAACAATGAGTGATGTTCCTCAGGGGTCAGCACTGGGATCAGACCTGTTTATTATCTTTCTGGGTGACATGGACAGTGGAACTGAGTGCACCGTCAGCAATTTTGACAATGACACCAAGCTGTATGGTGCAGTTGACTCACTGGAGGGAAGGGATGCCATCCAGAGGGACCTGGGCAGGCTTGAGAGGTGGGCCTGTGCAAACCTCATGAGGTTCAACAAGGCCAAGGGCAAGGCCCTGCATCTGGGTCAGGGCTATCCCAAGCACAAACACAGGCTGGGAGGAGAACTGAACGAGAGCAGCCCTGAGGAGAAGGGGCTGGAGGTGGTGGTTGATGAGATCAGCATGAGTCAGCAATGTGCCCTTGCAGCCCAGAAAGCCAACCATGTCCTGGGCTGCATCAGAAGCAGCGTGGCCAGCAGGGGGAGGGAGGGGATTGTCCCCCTCTGCTCTGTTTTCATGAGACCCCACCTGGAGCCTTGCACCCAGCTCCGGGGTCCCCAGCACAAGAAGGACATGGAGCTGTTGGAGCAGATCCAGAGACCGCGAGGATGCTCAGAGGGCTGGAGCACTTCTCCTATGGAAGAGCTCAAGACCAGTCTGGATGGGGCTTTGGGCAACCTGGTCTGGTGGGAAATGTCCCTGCAGATGGCAGAGGGGTTGGAACTGGATTTAAGGTCCCTTCAAACTCAAAGCATTATGTGATTCTATGATATCCTTCCTGCACTTGTCACCTTTAAATTGCAAAAGGTGCCAAGATGATTGACTCCTCTAAAAATATTTATTAAAGACATTTTTCTCTACTAAATAGAAACAATAGTGAGTCAATAAGAAAGCAGATTAATTTATATACCTTAAGGGTAAATGGTTCAGGAAACAATTTTTATCTCTGTCTGGTTTTCCACAGTAAGGCTTGTAGAAAGAAATGTTTTCTTTCCAGAAAGCATATTAAAAACGGAAAGCAATATCTTTCCATAACATGATTCTAACAAAGTAAGTAGACATAGCAGTACTGTGGGTGGTCATAACAAATTAATTACAGATTGATAGGGAAAGTGTTTTTGGAAGTGAACATTCTGGCACAAGATGATAGCGAAGATATCAGCTCAATCCATTCACTTCTTAAATGAGTCAAATATTTTTTAATTACATTTTTTCTTTGGAGAAGGGCTTTAAAAATAAAACTTTGGGATGTGTACTTGAATCTGTACCTTTGGCAGGGTCAGTGTCACCTGCAACAGGCAATTGGGACAGCTTTGGCAGTCTTTCACTGACCTGCCTCTTGTTCATGTGTGGTTTACACCTTATTTGAGGAGAGGAATCATTTCAAACAATGTCCTCAGTCACTGGAGCGACTTTTATTTTTATGCTACAGAAAAATAAGCTTTTTGGCTATCCTATTTTTTGAAAAAAATCCTGCATGATCAGTACATTGTAAGAGCAAAGTAAGGATCCTGCTGTCCTGAGTATCGAGGTACAGAGCAATTAGAGGATTAACTGACATTGCACAGATCACGTCACTGTAGACTTGAGAAACAACTAACCCTTGTTAGAAGCAATGAGCAAGACACGGAAAGAGGGAAGAGAATAAATTGTACAATAAATTGTACAAGAAGTTGCCCAGCTGAAGGGAGTTTACAGCTTTCCTGAAGCTGCAACTAGGAAAGTTCAGGGAGAACCAGAACTTCTCTGTGAAGGAATTATCTGTGATTGTACAATCCTACATCCATCTCAGATGGAAACATCACTGTCAGCACCCAGACCACTGCCAAAAAGGCTGTTCTAAACTGTTTATGGAATATCCCATCAGCCTTACCAAGAAAGTGGTAGGACCTAAAACAGTGCTGCCAGCAGAAAGAATTTGGGGAAATCATACCACACTTGCAGGCGTAAAGGGCAAAAACCTTAGGTAACATTGCTTTTCAGATTACTTTTACACTGTTTGCTGGACTGCAGTCTGTATTTGATTTACACTGTGACAGAACATACTATTCATTTTGTAAATGTGCTCGGCTGTGCTCATGGAAATCAGCTCACATGATGCTTGCTGTTCCCTCCAGGGCAGCACACCACAGGCTGGACACACTCACAGCCTTACTGCACCTGACCTCCCCATGCTAGCAGAAGAAGGGACTACCCCAGAGTTGAAGGACAACCCCTACATCCCCTGGCTAACACCAAAATATTTTATAACACTCAGAAGTTATCATGACTCTCAGAAGCACCTTCAGCTCTGTACAGCACCTATTCCTATCATCGCTATCTTCTGCAGAGACTATTTTGATGTATTTGGCAGGTTACAAGATCACAGCCTTGATACATAGCCATAAATAAGTTTTCAGGTCCTTATTTTGATGCCCCAGTAATTTGGGTCCCTAATTACAAACACCTGGACAATATGTAGCATTTGCTATGAGATGTAAACTGCCTACCTTATGTAAAGAGCACTTAGAGAAGACTATGTGTGGATATTCACGTGTCAGACATGGAGGCAGAGTACAGCAAATAGCCCAGGAGCTGGCATACTACTCTCTTTAATACAGTGAAAAATTCAATTAAAACAGACACCTGAAGCAGACAGAGGAGAACTATGGCACTGCTAGAGAACTGAGGTGTCCAGCCAAAAAAGTATTTAGGTCTAGCTTGCCACAGATACAGACAGCCTTTCATAGTTTTGGGCTTTTATTTCCACTTCAATCACTCCAAATCGGCCTAGGGGATGTCATAAGCGGGGGAATATTTGGTAACAGCTGGGGCTTCTAAAAACTGGACAAACTCCTAGAAGTCTTGCAAAAGCCATCACCTCAACCAGAGGGAGTCATTACTGACAGTCTTGAGACTAAAGGCCTGGACATGGTTGGTAACAGGTCTAGAGAAGGTCTGTAAATGTTTGGAACATTATAGAAGAAGGTTTGTCTGCTACTCCCCACCCTTTCCTATAGATGCAAAAGGAATTCCTCAAGTGTATAAGGCCATAATCTTCCACAAATGCCATTAAAAAACCACCACAGTGATGTAATTTCCTTTTCAAACTATCTTCTTTTCTTCTCTCCATGAAAGTGAATACTTAGAAACCAAATTAGGAAGACAAACACAGCTTTTTTTGCATTGCAGGAAACTCATTCTTTTCTGTTATAAATGGTGCAGCTTGGCTGGGCTTTTACCCAGCAAGGGCTGCCAGTTCTGTACGAGAGGTTACTCTTCTCTCCGGTCCATGTGGCTCTTTCCCAGTTGTTATTATTATAGCATATATTTTTAAATATATATTTTAGCCCAAACAGGCAGGCAGTGAATGAAAATTAACAAATTCTATCTCATGCTGTGCCAGATGTCCCTCTTAATTCATGGCAGCACCATTTTCTGACTCTTCTGGGGTAAAGAGATGTTCATGGACTGGGCATTTATCAGAAACCATTTACAAGGGGATGAAAAGAAGCAAAGAGCTAGTCCTGCAGCACACCATAGTTGCTGGGTTTATATGCTATCTTGGCATCTGTCCTGGGTTGTTCTTATAAGCCCAAACTTTTTCCCTCTTTCTAGGGCTGGCTTCTTAACTCCTTGCAAGCCAGCCCATTCAGAGTGTGTAGTGTTGGTAGGAAATGCAGGTAGGAACAAAATCAGAAGATCAGTTGGTGACGGACACCCTTCCCTTTCCATAATGTGATTTATTTAAACTGTTTTGTGATCTTTGGATCCCAAGTCTGGTGGCAGAGGTTTTCTCATTTTGGAGCCTGGACACAGTGTGTTCACGAAGCCAGCATTTGGACTTTTCTCCTGAAGATCTCTGCTGAGCTCACCAGAAGGATATAAACCAGAGCTTTGGTGCTGCCTTCCTGGCATTTGCCTAACAGCTCAGCTCTTGAACTACAGTGTCGCAATACAAGCACAAAGTAAAGATTGATAATCTGATATGAATTGTCAAGAACTAGTCCAGTGATCTTACTGAGTCAACAGATCACAGATCAGTCACAGTTCACCAAGGAGGTGCCCAAGTAGGGCACTTCTGGAGGAGTTTGATTACTTATACAAGCCCCATTTTTCACTTGATATCACACTTCTCTGAAGACTTAAAGTCTTTGATATGTCTCGGGAATCTGAGAAACTCTGATAAATCTGGACCTTTGAAAACAATTTATGTGAGATCAGGTCACCAAAGCAATTCTGCTTACATACCCTGGACAAATGTGCAATTCTTGACCTCTCATGGATACTGAGGCACACTGAGAGCATTTTGTCTTTATGCTTTTCATTCCAGGCCAGAAGATTAGTCTTGGGTAATAGTGTGCCTGAAACTGTGTCTTAGCTTCCCATCTAAAAATAACATACCTTATCTGAACTACCCACACCTCCTGCATGTGAAAAACTTGATCTGGGGATGTACGCAGAGGAGGATTTCTCACAAGATATTCCTTATTTTTTGCTGGGTAGTTAAAGTAATGAGCAGTTGTTCCTGTGGCATTTCATCCATTACACTCTCAGTCCTGGCAGGAATAGAGAATTGCAGAGGAACACATCTCAAGTAATAAATTTAAATATTTTGAAACTTGAGAGAAAGGTGAATTAAGAGAAAGCCAAAGATTCAGGTTAGATCTTGTTTAATCCAAACCAGGATATCCATCCCTGACAAAAATGTTGACCACGGCTATTTTTTTGGCACAGTGTTTGTTCTCTCCCCACCCTGGTTTCTTGGAAGTCACTGTGCTCCGGCTCTTCAGTTACAGATGGATAATTGATGCATTGCAGACTGGAAAAAGCTTATCACACTGCATTATTTGTTCCACCACCAGAGCCCTATCACCACTGTGAAATCTATTTCTGCAAGCTTGAAAGAGACTTGGATAAACCACCTGGCGATCCTGTCTGGGACTGTCGACAGTCTGATCCAGGCAGTTTTTCACGGACTCTTAAAAATGGCATTGACAGAGGGAAGGGGTCTGTTTCACCAATGCATATTTTGGAGAGAGGGTTTGTGCAGACAAACTGATGGAGGCTGTGCTGTTTATTGGAGGATCACCCAGACTGAGGCTCCGTTCAGAGCCAGGAGCTCAGGACCAAGTTTCTGCCCACTGCTGTTCGCACCAAATTTCCCCACCTCATCCCAGCTTAAAGCCAGCCTGAGCCATACAAATTCTGCGCTGCTTTGTGGTTTGGACAAACTCATCAGCAGCTGCCACATCTCTGCATCGCCAGGCTTTAGCAAGGCAGCAGCACATCCCTAGGCCACTGGACAAGAGTGCACGAAGACTTTTGGGTACCTTCCTCTGTGGCACCAAGCAGAGGGTGCTTAATGATGCCTTGTCTGGCATTTAAAGCCAGCCTTCCTTTGCTGATGCCCACTGGCAGGCTCTTGGAGGGGCTTTTGCTGACACCAAGCAGCGGAGCAAGCCCTTCATGGGCCCCTGCAGGGATAGCGACAGGCACCAAAGGAAGAGACCTGGTCATACTGGTGGCCTGGTGAGGAGTGGCTTTTCCCACCAGGCATTTGCCAGACATTTCTGGTGTGCTGAGGGCATGTGGCCCACCTGTCTTGGGAGCCCAAAGGCCATTCTTGGGTGCACAATATTTGGAAATCCTCACAAATCTGCTTTCCCCTTGATAGCCCATGTCTGTGGAAGCTCCCTCAGGGAGGAGGGTGGTGGAGTTTGCCTGAATTCCAGTTACTGACCAAAACTCCTGCAGAAATAAAGAGCAGATCTCAGAAGCTTTCAGCAAAAATACCTCCCTTGCTTGGTCCTGTGGGATTGCAGTGGTCAACACAGAGGTGGGAAAAGGCTTCAAAGCCGTCGTATGAAAAGCAGCTGCACAGCTCGTTGGCTCTTCATCTTCCTTCCCAGCTCCTTGGGGACAACACACGCAAATCCCACCTGAAAGGGCTGTCTGTGTTCTCCCTGCAGCCACGCTGAGGTCTGAGGACTCTGCCCAGCCGCGGCACGTGGCTGTTGCAGAAGCTAGCCAAAGGATGGCACAGTGCTGGGCATTTTGCATTGTTGCTGGAGAGGGGAGGCTTCATCCTTGCGTTGCTGCAGGAACAGCGTTAAGTGCCAGCCAGGTGGGGGGAGCTGGTGGCCCAGCAGGAGCAGAGCTGGTAGCATGCCTGGGAATGAAGGAGCCCAGAGAGTCATGGTGGGGTCAGGAATTCGGTGACAGTCAGTGCATGGTGGTGTCATGGTGCTGGGTGGCCTTTGTCCCTTCAGCCGTGGTCTGGCTCTCTCAGTATGGCTCCGTGGAGACGACTTGTGAAAGAGCAGGTGCAGATTACCTCTGTGTTTGGTATGAAGGAGTTAACACTGCAAACAGAATTATTTCCAAGTGAAGGAACTGTAAATGTTTAATTACAGATAAAACCCTGCCTCAGCCAGAACATTTTTATTTATAAATAATCATTTTGCTTTGTTGCCTCTTGAAATTATGTCCTGCAGTTTTATATAACAACCTCATTAATAACCTGCTTTCCCAATGTCAGTACTAATAAGATAGTAATAAGAGTCACCTTTCTCACAGAGTGGCATTTTTGCTTGCACAGAAGGTGGGAAGCAGTTTTTACCTAATAGTTATTACATTTTAGCTGATATCTAATTATCTGACATAAATATACCCACGTGCTTCCCTTCATCTTAAAGTGTTGATAACTAGGCAGAAATATATCCTGTTGCTCGAGAACCTTGTCAATAGAAGAAAGGCAATTATGGTGTGCTTGAGCTTATGTAGCAAAGGCTGGAAGGGTGATGCTGGCTGTGCACGCAGCTAAGGGGTGGGGTGTGTGTGTGAGTGTGTCAGATTTTATTCTCTTTTTCATCTCTCTTGCACTGTTCGCTGGCCCCACAACTAGAAGCAGAAATCAACCTTGCGGTCCCTTCTTCTCTCCAGATCAGTAGGATCTGTTCTTCTCTTTGTGAAGCATTCTTGGTATTTTATTCCAGTACAAAACAAATTCAAAATATTACTGTTTTGATGTTGTATTATTTTAGATTCACTTCACACTTTTGGACAAGTGTATTTCACCGTTTGGAGATCAAGAATGGAGAATCAGTACCTCCATTGCTTTTTACTTTCAAGTCCAAAATTTCTGTCTGTAGACAGTGACTTGGTGGGCCAGCTATTCCTTGTGGAAGGCACAGAGGAGAATGATGGGCAGCAAAAACTTCTGCATATGGGAATTTGATCAAAAGATTGAAAATAAAAGAGCAGAGGCTAAACTCTGTCATTAATTTGGACAAAAAAATATGTACAGCATCAAACCACGAGAACATGATGGGCAGGAACCAGGTGGACTCTATTAGAAAGTGAGGAAGGGAACATTTCTTCTTTCTCATAGCTGCCAAGAAACATGCTTGTTTCAGCTTTTGCATGAAATGACAGATGGGTCCTTTGAAGCCCAAATCTCTCTGGTTTTATTCCTTCTCTCTTTGGGACATGGGTGCTGGCAATATTCATTACTCATATTGGAAACATTTGCCACAGGAAGCTCCTGGAACAGAGTTTGGAAAACCATGAAAGCCTTAACAGCAGTTGAAAACATCAGTGCTGTCCCAGCACTTGCTGAATCAAATTATTGAGTGCCAAGATAAATTAATGTTTGTCTCTGAGTCATTCCCAATTTTACGGAGTCCAGGGTTTTCAAGCTCCTTTCCTACCAAGAAAATCCTCTCTCCTTGAAAAAGAAATCCCATTTTGGTGGCAGCAGCTTCCAAATTCTGGAATGGTGTTTAGAGAAGACTTGTTTCATTCTTCAGTAAATTCCTTTCCATTTCTCCTTGCCCAGTGAAATAACTGGAATATTTGCATTTTTTTTTCAAATCAGGGTTTTCTGTTGTCATAAAGCATAGGCTAATGAGCCTCTTCTGTGAGACTATCTAGTTGATTAATATTTATACACTGAAGCAAGGCTCAAGGGCTAATCTATGAACTGTATTTAATGATCCTGAACATCTGGCTTGAGAATCCAAGATTTCACTGAAATTGAATTAAGATTCCTGTGATTAGAGCTTCAAAATAAGGGAGATAAAGGCAACAAAAGCACAAAGCCAGGAGACACAATTCTGCCTTCCAAGCCTGTGGACTGGAATAACCATGAGCTGCCCCTTTTCCAGAGGCTGTTGCTGAGATATCCAGGATGCTGCAGACAGTGGTCAAGTTTATCCTTGTGGAGAAAGCTGAGGTCTCTGCTCCTATGCCACACTTGGCCAATGGAGAAGGACAAAATGGGGAAGATCTGCTCTTGGTGACTTCCGCTGCTGGCAGGCCCGAGCACTGCCCCTGGACTGGCTCAGCTTGGACCCTGGGCATCTGTGGTGGCTGGCACTGCCTTTCTGGGGTACCAGCACAGCCCCACACTCCTCGCTGTGGGCTGCAAAATTGCAGATCATGGAAGAGAGTGGCCAAGTACACGTCTGTGCTGACACCTTTCCCAGCACTTGCACCAGTTGTAGACGTACCCCAACGGAGCATTGCTCACCCCTTTCCAACACATTTCCAGACAGCTTCTCCTCCCACAACGTGACTGCCCTGCTGTCACCCACAGAAAGGATCAGAATATAAAACAGAGAGCAGTTCCTCACCATCATTCAGCAACCATCAATTACCCATCCCTCCCAGCACCTGAAAGGGGCTGAACAACCCTCAAATCACCAGTCTCCCTTTTGGACTCATCTTCAATTTTGACGGGACAGATACATCTCCTTTCAAAATCCTTGCTGCTTGAGACTTTTTTGTCTTACTTGGGGTCAAAAAAAAGGATTTCCTAAGATTTCACAAGGATTAAGATTAGGCTTTATTCCTTAAGATGCTCCATGCATCTCAGCACTCTACCAGGCAGTGAAGACCCGTGATGGCTGCCCCTTACAGCTGCAGTCAATGAAGTTGGGGCATTTTAGCAACTCTAACTCATTTTCCTTGTTTAGCAGCATTTCTGGTGTTAGGCTTTGCTGCTGTAGAACACCTAAGGCTTTTCACATTGACAGATAATTTAGGACCTCAACCTCACTTGTGGGTCCTAGACTTCTGGTTGTTCACATCCTGGTTTGTTCCCAGAATCTCTTTTGGAGCGCCCTGTCTATGTTCACCCTCAAAATTAAGCCTGGGTGATATTTATAGATTATTACCTTCAGAAACAACTTTCTGGATGGATGAAACCTTCACACTATATATGTAGGTCCCTGTTGCTTCCAGTCCCCTCACATCCCCTCCTCAAACACATGACTTTAGACATCATGCTCTAAAAACAACCACTGTAGCACCCTGCACCACAGCCCTCACATTTCTTCAGGCATCTGAACAGGGAAAAAAAAAAAAAAAAAAGGAGGGATAATTCAAGGCCACAGAGCACCACAGCGGTCACAGAGAGGAGCCCTAGTCAAATGTTAATCAGGGCAGTCATCCTTGAGCAACTTCAGTACGAGAGGTCCAGAGCAGTCCATCATGTTGCAGGGCCAAGGATCATTCCCCGTGACCGATGCCTTCAGTAGTGATATTGTCATGTACTGGGGAAGTGTTTCTCATGGGCCGGGATGCTCCTTGCTCTCAGGAGGGTGAAGTGCACGCATGTGTAAGCCTCTATGTGTGTGCATTTGCAGGACTGCATTCTGCAGATGTGGCATTCTAGAGGATACTAGTGGGTGGTTAAAAATATAATAAGGATATTATTATAGATATATAATTTGATTCCTTTAGTCTGAAATAAGCCCCCAGTAAATTTATATTTACTTGGCAGAGAAGACATGAAACTTGGTTTGGCAGTTGCATTTAGCAAAACACTGGGAACTCAAGGGAAAAAATATTGCCTGGCTGAGTATGTTGAACTAAAGCTGAGAAACGGGGCTCTGTGAATCTGAATTCAACCCAGTTTTTCAGAGCTACTTACCCAGTCTACTTCCACCATTGGCCAACTGACAGAAATTCAATATTTTTCTTTTAGTGAATGAAAAGCATAGTCAGAAACAGCCATTGGGTCAGAATCATATGGAAAAGCTCCTCTTGTGCTTTTGTTTCCTAATTGCTCTTGGAAGGATTTTTCAGACTGGGCTGACGCAGTTGTGTGTGTGAATTTCCTGGCAAATAAGGAAGGTGACTGTGTCCAAAAGACATTTTAGAGTGTGAATTCACAGCTTTTCCATGTCTAATCAGGGAACGTAAACCATTAGCCACATGTTCTCCATTTCCATCACATTTTTTCACACTTAAACAGAAACATGCCAAAGAAAAGGTGCTACATTCTTAATGCCCCCAAATAGGAACCACGGGAGTCCGTTAAATGCTGTGGCCATTTCCAGCATACAAATCAATTTTCCTTGTGGTGGTGAAGTGGTGAATAATGCCTGGTTTGTTTAAAGGAGCATGACTGATTTTGGATGAAGGATCCTGTCACTTTGGCATTTTTAGTTTTATTTATTGCACACAACCGTATAAAACTTGGTACTGGTCTCAGTGCCAGGCTTACTAGTGGAAAAGCTGAAAGGACCACATAACTCCTGGTGCAGCAAAGAGGTTCTCCTTCTGCAAGGCATTTTCTGGACTCCTGAGAAATTATTTTGAATAACATGGCAGAGAAGGATTTCATCAGTTGGCATCTGCTGGCTTTATTTTTTCTTCCATTTTGCCTGTGTCAAGAAGAATACATGGAGGTGAGCAGAAGATCTTATAAACCAGTGGCCAAAGTATTGCAAAGTCACCACCAGACTGGCCATAAAGGTTCCAGAAGCAGGGAAAATTTGAAACAGCGGAGTCAACTTATAGAGTGGACTGTTGCTAATAGCTCTTCTACAGACCAAAATGTCCTGAGACCAGAGGTAGATGATGTAGAACTGACTACCTCAGATAGAGTCCAGGTACTCTGAATTAATCTTCTAAAGATAACTTTAAAGCTAATGAGACTATTTATTTTTTTTCCTAAGATTATTAACAATATATTTATGAAATGAATTTTATTATAGCTGTATATTGGTCTGTATCCTGCTGGGTTGTTTTATAGGATCTTTAAATGAGCTGGCAAAGCCAGCAGTGTTTTTGGGACACTGGTAACAACATAGACGGAAGTCCTCTTTTGCTGAAACTATGATAAAATGCAATCATATATTGTAATATACAGTCTCTTAACTATTTCAAGGTACTACTTAATTAATATATTAAGTTTTAGATTCAGTTGACTCATTTGGATGTGAAGGAAAATTGATTTGTAGAGATATTTAGAAAGATTCAATTAGAAGAGAATGAATTTCATTGAAAATTATTTATATAAAGTATATTCTCTTGGGCTTGAGACAAACATATTGAAACTCTTAGTATTCAAAATTATTATTCTAAGGGATAGTTTGAAAACCACCATGTATTAAAGTGTTTGAGATCTGAATAGATTTAATAATGATATATATCAACCTAGCGTCAGTGGAAAAAAGATTTGGAATGAAACTTTCAAAATCATCTGTAGTACCTGCTTTTTAAACTGGGGGTCTTTTTATGCCTTTTACATGGCATTTTATATGTTATAATCATTAGCTCACAACAAAGAGATAATTGCATAATTTGATTATACAAAAAATATTGCAATCCAAATTAAAAATGAAAATGGAAGGGTAGAAGACAAAGCTTTCCCCAGCACAACAAAATGATACTCAAATGAAATTTTTGTTGATTGATATTTCTTAGAAACAAGAACATGAGTGTTTTGCTCTTATTTCTGATAGAAATGTTTGAGTCTTATGCAGTCCACAATTTATCCTTTGTGATTTAAAACAAATTTTCAGTTTGAACCATGACATTTTGAATTCCAAAAAATCATGGGCATACAGACAAGTGTGGAATAACAATCTACTTCATGATAAGCAGAGGGGAAATTTGATTTTAATCCTGTTTTAGGTTTAAAAAACTGAAACACATCTGAGTAAGGGAATGAATTTAATACACCACTATATGCCCTAAATATAAATACATCATTTAATTTTTGTAGTGCATTGCATTTCATATTTCTTGAGCAGAAATTACATGTTCCTATAGTACACTCAGCAAGATAGATATTTAACTGTAGGTATGCTAAATTACACTTGCAGTATATAAACAGTGTAAGCAAACAGATATATATATTCCAATGAGTCAGTTACCATGTGTGTTCCTCTTTACTGCATAGAGAATTGTACAGCTGCATATTATAGACCATATATTATTGGTAGTTAAAGACAACTACTAACGAAATATCATATAATGCAGTATTTAATGCAGCATAATGATTTTTTAAGGTTAAAGCTCTCAATCACAGAAAGTGCCACTGTTTTTTGGGTGCATGTGTCTCTCATCAGAGAGTTTAGTATATGTGCGGAGTTGCCTGCTGGGAGAAGAGGCTGTGACATTAAAAATGAGCCCAGCAAGCCTGAGTACAGCTGATGGCAGTCATTTACCTGCCAGTCCCTTCTCTGGGAAGCAATCTTTTTCTGGGGAAATGATGCAAGTTTTGGCTTACTGAAATGAAATGGAGCACTAGCAGATGCGTGACAGGGCCAATCCATCACAGAGTGGCTGACGCAATAGGTATTTTCCATCTCCAAACTCCAGGGATTTCCAGGCAGAGAAAGAAAAGAGATGGTAAAGACTTGTTTTAATTTATGTCAAACTTCTCCCCTCCCCCTGAGCTATCTGAAAGCTGTTTTGCAGCTGCTGAAGACAATCAGTCTGTGAATGGAAAGGTTTCACCCCTAAGTCCTACTTTGCTGCTTATCCTAACTGTGAGTGGAGAATATAACCATCTAGTTAAAGAGTTTTAAAGATCCTATTCCCTGTTGTGGCACTGAGATTATGTCATTTGTCTTTACTGCACTGGGTAAGAGGTCAGTTTCCACACCCCCAGTAACTTATGAAAAATATAATGCATATTTCTCAAGCACATGTTTTCTTAATAAATGGGGAGAGCCATGCTAAACACATTTGCCCTTTTTAGCTTGCTCCTTGAAAACCTTCAGGTACTAGTCAAACTACTGGTGTTTTGCCTTGAATTCTGGTGGCTTGTTTATTTCATTGCTAGAAAAGGGGCATGGAGGACATTAGTGCCCACAAAGAAATGCTATTTTACATTCAGAACAGGAGCCAAGGACAGTGGCTGTACATTACTTGTCTCCTGCATTGTCTTAGCACAATGGAAACCCATCAAATTAATTAGGAATTGAAAAACGATTGGTTCTCTTACTATGATTAGTTCACATGTTTAAATTAAGGGAATTTTATAGGCCATCTGCTGCCTAGAACTGCCTCCTATACACTAAATCCTAGGAAATTCAACAAATATCCGCAGTGTCATTGTTTCCAGTTTTCTATCTTTATTAGGATATCAGTGTGGTAGATATATTTCAAAAGCCCCTAAATCATACTTGTGTTCCGAAAGCAATGCCAAAGGATTCATTGTGCAATAAAATTTATGTGCAAATGGCTGCATAGGACACCTTTGGCAAGTAGGCTGTAATTAATCTCTATGTCCCGTTTGGGTGTAATTTTACATTAGCCACAGCTTTTTAAGTGTACTTTTCATGAAGTTCTCTGTTTTCAGAGATTAAAAAAAAAATCCTCGATATTGATTGTTCTTGGCAGCCAGTTATGAACATTTTTTTCTTCCTCGTCAAAGGATTAGTAAAGATAATAAGTCAATACTACTTTATGACTTCCATAAGTAGCTATTTTCAAGTCAGTGGGACTGCTCTAGTACAACCAGGCTGGCAGGACTTTCCCCCTTTCACACGTAATCTGTTGAGTTTTTGGAGAGATTATGTCAAATAGCTTTTGGCTATGACCAGTGCTGGTATCTGTTTTGCAATAAAACTGCTGCTTATCTAATAATGTTGGCCAGGATTTCAGTGCATTTTGTAAGAAAATAAATCTTACCTGTGCAGAGACTTCCATGTGCCTGAGGTAAGGTTTTCTGACTGGACTCGTGCTTTCCCTTACCAATAATCCACAGTTCTAAGTATTTAGGTATTTCCAGGCTGATAGTACTTATTTGCTCTTGGCAGAAGTGTATATAGTTGGCTGTCTCGTTTAATATGAATATCAAGCTCTATCAAAGAAAAAGCTGGAGATTTTATTCTTCGCCCATACTTGACATTAGCACTTCTGATGGTGCAAAATGTTTGCACGGTTCCAGTCCTCTTGTGTTTGGCTCCCTTTCAAGAACTGAAAATGAACTGAAAACAGGGTTACTTCTTTTGTCATATTAGGAAACACTCGAACAGTGTGTCTGGTGATTATCAGTTAAGTTCTTTGTAAAAACAGGGAGAGACAAAGCAGCGAGAAAGATACAAACAGGTTCTCCAGGAAGAGATAGTCCAACAAGTAGAACTCATTTTTCTCATACAATATAGACCTTATCAAAATGAAGTTGAAAACCACCTTGTTGACCAAAATCCCATAAATCCAAAGCTCTTCTGCCCACTGGCAAGTCTTAACATTTCCACAAGTCTTTGAATATGGAGCACATTTGATGAAATGTCAGGTCAGCCTTTCCTCCCATGGTAGCTTCACTGTCCGTGGTTCCAGATGCAGAGGGAACATGTCTGTGGCATTGGAGGTGTAGCAGTATTTTGTTGGCATGAAAGTTGTTTTCTGTATTTACGACATAAATTCCCAAGCCTTTTGAAATGAATGAATTCTGAGAGTATGAGTTCTAGAGGCATGCTTGGAAGAGTTCAAAACACTGGCAGAAAAGCAGTGTTTCAAATCCAGCTGTTGACCTTGAGGGCAGGAATACAGCACATCTGCATGTTCATTTGGCAGTTCCCATCTCACCAGAGGATCATTTGCTGCTGTTAAACCAACAGGTCTGCATTAAGCGAGTAATTTGAGGATGATAAAGATGATGGAAAAAAAGGAAAGGAAGACCTAGGAGAATATTGAAAGAAAAGATGTAGTTGGAACTATCCCCCTGCAGAATTTGAGAACTGCAGATTTGCGCCTCTGGATAATAGCAAAAAAATTGTAAGGAAAAAACAACAAAGTAGGAAAAATGAGGAAGTAGAGAAATAAAATCAAACCTAGTACTTCTACCTCAGCTGACCCATCAGAAGTTTTGTGACCACTGAATCACCACAATGCCTACTTACAAAATCTAACCAGGATTGAATGAGACTCCACTAGTATAAATACAATAATTGGGGAAAGAAAAGCACTGAAATAAATCTATTATCAAACTACTATTACAGAAACTGAGCTGTTTGTAGTAAATGTATTAGTTTACTTGTATTGTACCTTGGCACTTTTTTAGGTTCTCCCAGCTTTAATAGCCTGTAAATATGCAAGTCTGAGAGCTTTAACAGGAATATGCTGCGTTTTTGAATATCTCCTTCTGGCAGTCTGACCCAGTTTTCTTAATGCTAATTGAAGAATTGTTCATTGCTGATGGCCAAATGGAATCCCTTTTTTTCCTGCCATTCATTGCTCCTAGCCTTGTTTGCCAACAAAAGGTCAGCAGAAATGTGGGATCAGTGAAAAGCAAGATAGGAACCTAACTGAAATATTCAGCTAACTTTCATTACTTGGTATTATTTTATTTTCAAAACCCCCACTGCATTTGTTGACAACATTTTTCTTTTGTATATTTATATTTATTTAATACTCATATAGGTCTTAGAACACCTGAAGAGCTTTTGCCTTAAATCTTCCAGAAATAACATCTTTAGGGAAAACCCAGGTATGGGAGATTTCATTCCAGATAAGAAATGTTTTGAAAACTTAGCAAATATATAAACAGAGGCTATGCAATGAAAACCCTGTAAGTGACATATATATGATCAATGCACTCCATGAACAAGTTAATTAAAATTTATTTTTGTGCACTTAGCCGCCGCAAACTGGACCGCAGAATCCAGACTGTAGTTCCTGCTGCCGTGGTGACTTTGGAGTTCGGCTATACCAAGGACCCCCAGGACCTCCCGGTCCCCCTGGGATGCCAGGTAAAAAATGCACTTTAATCTATTTTTGAACAGTCTAATTACAGACTACAAGTTACAGGCTATTCTCAAAGTACCAGAGAATGGTCCAAATCAGTATCTGGGGACAGATTCAGAAGCAAGTTTTTTCTATAAATTCTTGGGAAGACAGAGGTTTTCAGTAAGACTCTAAAGACTTTCCCAGTGTAAAACTAATTGTTAATAAAAATCAGCTTTCAAAAATTCATACTGAAATTAATCTCCTTATGTTTCTAGGCCAAACTTTTCTCTCTTCTTAACGCAGCATGAAGCTTCCATTAAACTTGGAAGAACTTGTTTCCTGGAGTTGATTATTGCTTTCACCTTTGAATAGTGAAGCAATAATGGATTGCTGGATAGCAATGTTATTGTGTACTGTATGTAGGAGTTTTTTTCATCTGGCACACTGCTAGCCAGATTTTTACAGAGACACACATTCTCCTGTTTTCTCATGGAAACTTCTTTTTCTTCTTTCTTGCTGTCTTCCACAATAAGAAGTAGTTTTTCTTTAAATTAAAAATGCACACAGAAGAACAGAATACACAAAACTAGAAAAAGAAGAGCCTACAGAAGGGAAAAAAGATAGTTGTATATTTGTCTGTTTGCTACAGCAGCTACCTTCAGGGATTTGAATATGACCACTCCTAAAGCAGATGTATAACGTAAATGAATTTAATGGTGAGGCCTCTTGTTCAGAAATACTGCATTACGTACTAATACATAGTCAACTTCTTAGAAGTTGGACAATATTTTTATTACACCTGGTCTTTTAAGGCTGCTGGTCAATACAGTGGGGCACAACCCAGTCCCAGCTTTGCCCTTTCTTCATGTCAGGATGTAACTCCGTCACACTCTTGTGTTACCAAAGGATGCCACAAATGTGTGGCCAGTGGCAACCTTACGCAGCCTAGAATTTCTGTTTCATTCAACTGCTGCATTTCCTATCATTGTGTGCTTGAGGGGAATGACAACAGCTGTTCTTCCTTTGATTGAAACAAATACCACTTGTACACTTCTGTTCTGAGCTGTTAGAAAAGTAGTGCTGTTCTTTCAGGAAAGATCACTCTTGTTATTTTTAGGAGTTACTGATTTCTCCATTCAAACAAACAAAAAATTGGTTGATTTCTTCTATCCTCTAGCTTCTTAGTTTGAAGTCAATTTTTTCATAGTACAAAAACTTTGAAGAATCACGTATTCAGATTTGATCACAGACAACATAATTCTTCTTGTAAATTCATAACTGAAGTGACTAATCAGAGAACAAGCAGAGTGACAAAGAATCTAATTTAAATTCGCATTGAATTAGATCAATGATGACACCAATTAATCCTCTGAGTACTTAATTGAAAGGTCAGGCTCTTGCCTTCAGTCAGGCATAATAACTACTCAGTTATTCTGGCCAACTTTAATATTTTGTCAGTCGCACAGTCACACATGTTTGCTCAGCAATTTCCTCAGTAAACATTGTGAAGTAAGTAATACTGCAGATGCAGAAACACATTTTTATAACGACCCTTTTTATAAGAAGCCATCTCAGAAAAGTTTCATTATAAGGCTTTTGTCTTTAAATCTAGCAACAAGCAACCAACCTCTTCAAGCTAACCAGCACCCTAAGAATGTAGCTCCTCCAATTTTTCACACCGATGGGTCATTTAACTAGCTTAAGATTACACACACTCTCCACTTGTGTAGACAACTTCTTCAGACAGCAAACTGTTCTTCAAAATTATCTTATCCTATCCTAGTTGACTTGAATCAACAGGAAGTATGTTTTTGCACAAAAGAAAAAGCAAGAGTTTATATGCAGGCTACCAGGTATGTGTCATCTGGCAGTGGCCTTTCCTTTTCCTAAGCCTCACATCCACTGAGGTCTCCTCCTTGCATACCTCCCCAACAATGCAGTGACCCAAGACACCTGCAGTTTACACAGAAACACCAAGGTAGCATGGGGATTAACTCTTAAACACCAATGTATGTCCTTCTGGAAACATGCTCATCAAAACCCTTACCTTCGTCTTAACCACACAACTGTTTCTTATCCATCACAACTCAATATGGGTTTTATTATGAAAAGTGTATGTGTTGCAAACTGGTAGAAAAAGACCCTGTCACAGATAGCTGTTAAAATGTATTATATGAAATAATTGAAGTTAAACAGAAAACTCTGTTTCTTTCAAGGAAATCATGGAAACAATGGAAACAATGGAGCAACTGGCCAGGAAGGAGCCAAAGGTGAGAAAGGAGACAAAGGAGATATGGGACCGCGGGGTGAGCGTGGCCATCATGGACCCAAAGGCGAGAAGGGTTACCCTGGGATTCCTCCAGAGCTACAGGTACAAATCTGTTTGTGTCTGCTACAGCAGTAACTAATGCAGGATAGTTAAGTAAATCCACCTGTAAACGAATACAGTGAGAGACATATGTATTGCATTTGTCATGATTGACAAATATGCTCTGCCAGATCTTCCTGGGAAAGAAAGACATCAGGGCTTAGCCTTTTTTAGAGTAAGTTTCCAGCTAAGAAATGGGCAGGAAGAAACAAATGGCTCCTTTTTATTACAGAAAGCCAGTACCTGGGTCATTAAAGGTGAATAACAGGGACTACCATTTTTCTATTAAGCTGTACTATACACATAATTCTGTGCTTCCTAGGGCATATGAAAAGAGTAAAGGAGTTACTCAGCCTCATGCTTCTCAAGTCAGTCAGGCCTTGTGAGATTCTCATAAGCACATGTAAGCAAATCCTTAAAGTACTGGGTCAAAACCTTTGAGTGCAGCCCATAAACCTCTGGTTTTGAAAAATACCCTTCAGTTAGCTATCTGTGGTTTTAGAAGTCTCAGTGTCTGAAATATGTTGAGAAGCATGTAGGGTCTGCCTAGGAATGAGCAACCCGAAAGCCAGGAAAGCATAAAAATATGGGTTCAAGCCTGAGCTTATAAGCTTTGCTGAGAAATGGATATATTTGTCTGGGCTCAACACTGTGTTGACCTAATCCCCTAGCGTTTGGATTAGAGTTTATTCATGTCCCAGGAATTCAGCAGATGGTGGAGATCTTATATATATAAACCTGCAGTAGAGCAGAGGCATGGTATAGTCTTGTTCTTAAGGCAACCAAAAGCAAATAGGGCTTGTATAACTATGACCTTTGACTGCTGCTGAAAACGGGATTTAAGAGTTGCCCACACTATACACTGCAGTGTGAGGATATGTGAGTAGTTCATCAGCAGTAGCAGGAGTAGATTTGGGTATGTCTATGATACTGTGTAGCATAGGTGCTTAAAGCAAGATTTAGGTGCATGGATTTAGGTGCATGCCTTTGGATGTATCCCCCCTGGTATCCAGCTGCCACTGTGGAATGGGCTTCTGTAGGTCTTGTCAGATCAGTCAGCCCCATATAGGGGAATCCTAAAACACTTCAGATGGCGCTAGATACATTTGTGTGGGCACCTGGTTGGAGTTAGATTTAGCTCCAAATTAACATAGTTTAGGAGCCTACTTATGAGAAAAGCATCTGAACTCCCATTATATACTGATTATATACTCATTATATATTCCCATTTATAGTCATTGGGGATCTAGAAGAACAACCCACCTTAATCTGACGGTCAATGCTGCTTTTGGGCAGGTGGGTCTTCACACTCCATGGACTATACAGACTTGATCTCCAGAATCTATAGGGAAGTTTACATCCTCACTCACATGTACACTCTTAAATGGAAGTGTCTTAGTCCTGAGCTGATTCATACCCCCAAAGTCAGTTCACCACAGAAAGTACAAAATAGGATGTAGCAAACATGCAGGAAAAGGAATCCCACTTCCAAAACCTCCAACCATGAGCAAAAACAAATTTCTGATCTATTTACAAATCTACACCTTTTAACTGAAAGATATTGCTCTGAGTAACAGCCATTCATGTCTGTTTTATATCCTCATAAAAGTATGGAAATTAACAGCAAAATCACCAGTAGAGATAACCTGTGTAATGTGGGAAAACGACTGTAGATTTCTCGGCATTGTGTATGCTTGAATTCTCAGCCTTAGTTTGCATGAAGATGGAATAGTTGCACAGAATAAAAATCATGATGAAAAAAGCTTCCAAAACTAATGGACTTCTGTAATATAGCAGAATTATATTAGCACCCTTGAAGAATTAACTGGGATTAACTTCATAGCTGAATATCTTGAAAAACATATGGGTTGTAATTACATTCAGCATAGACATTTTTGCAGTTTTAAAATGAGTGATCAGTATTTCTTCTTACGCATAGTGGTAAGAATTTAATTGAAAAAAATAATAATGAAATGGCATAAATAGCAAAGGCTTACATATCAATACCTGTTTCCGTGTAAAATTCCACCACTATTTTTAATAGATGTGCTTAAAAATTCCCTATACTGTAGAGCATATCATTTCTCATTAACATCATGCTTAAGAACTTTAGAAAGTGGATAGATTGGCAAAAAACTTTTGAATACAATACTGTTTTAAGTACATAATTATTTTGAAAGACTTGCATTTCCGTGTTGATCTGTTACTTCAAAATGAGACATAGGGAAAAAGGACACCTTTTTCAGCTCTTTTGGTCAGCCCAAGAAAATAGCTTGGGTTCAAAAAGAATGTGAAATGGAATCTAAAAAATAAATAAATAAAAAATTCCATCAAGTGGCCATTACAGCTGCTTTGCTTTAACACATGATGAATTTTGATGTAATCCTGGCTGAGAAACAAGAAGTTAATTGTTTGCTGTCAGAGAAAATGTATCAAGTATGGATAAGGAAAATCAGCCCAAACTCTCAGCTCACATCTGGAGTGCCTCAGATTTCTGAGCAGATGGTTAATGATTTCCATTGTTGGATCTGACCTGGCATCTGATTTTGCCCTTTTCAGTTTTCTTCCTTTCTGTATCTGAAATCAAAAGAAATTTTGGGTGGTTTTGTGTGTTTGTTCTTTAATACCATTGTAGCTGGAATTTCATGAAAAATATTGTTTTTATGGAGATCATTAACAGCTGTCGTTGAACACTTTTCTTCTAAGAAATTAAGAGATAATAATAAAGTGTCTGTCAAGTCACTATTCGACTTTCTGGCATCCAGGTGTGATTCTGCCTATACCCCAACCACTGACAATCAGATGGGGGGATCACAGACTTGCAGAAGAAATAACCTCCTTCTCTACCCATGCAAAATGGTTCTCTATAGGTCATTCCCTGGTATCTTACTGAGAATAATCTAAATTGTCTAGTGTGGGAGGTTTTGCACTGCTTCTTGTGAAAAATTTTCCATGGCTAATGTGTCCCACTGCAAAGTATAATATGAAGTTCAAGCACAGTTCTCACTTTCTTAGTTTCCTCTTTTGATCTCCACCACTCTCTGTTGCCATGACTGAGGGGTACAGGGCAAGAAAGAAAAAGTGTTGATTGCTGAATTCCACTCACTGAATGTTTAGAAGACCTCTGATAAAAATGCCTGATGCATCTCTGTAGGTAGTTAGCAAGAAACACCAATATGTATGGATTTTACCAAGATTATTTTTTTACACATTCAGTTAAAAGCAATATCCAGCCTAACTGCATTGGGGAACATATAAAAACTAATTACATCACATGTATCAAAAACACCATACATTTCCATACCAGTTGTCTGTTGCATCATTCTAGAGAGAGTCAAAGGTAAATAAAATCCCAGACTAAGGTTCTGCTCTGCAAACTCTTGCCCATACACTTACCTTTACAGTCATGAATAGTCCAATTGAACGTAAGAAAGCTAGCACTCTTCCAGTTTCTTTCAATGGGAGTTTTGTTACTGGTGTTTAATGGCCTTGGAGCAGACCCTAGAAGAACATCTCTGTCAGGAAAATAAACAGACTGCAAATACAGGAAAAAATTCTGTAGCTGATTCCTCTATACATGTACACGTAACAGACGACTGACTGAGAAATGCGTTTTTCCAGGTTGCTTTCATGGCTTCCATGGCTACTCACTTCAGCAACCAGAACAGTGGGATCATCTTCAGTAGTGTCGAAACCAACGTTGGAAATTTCTTTGATGTTATGACTGGGAGATTTGGTGCTCCGGTGAATGGTGAGTGCTTGCAAAACAAAATAATGCAATTCTGGATCTCTGGGGAGAAGTGTGATTAATAATGGTAAGAAAACAGTGCTGCATTAGCACAAGGAACTGATGAGACATCATGATTGCCACTTGCTTTCAGGGAAATTGTATTGGAAACTGAGCAAGCCAAGAGAAGGCTTGCTAGCCAGCGTGACTAGTGCTAGCACAAAGGCAGAAGAAAGAGGCATTACCAGATCTGGGGAAGGAGCAAGATGGTCTGCTTTGAGACCTTTAACCCTTCTGCCACTGTGATGGTATAACCATGGCCACATGTCGCAGCAGCTTCTCATCCGCCTCCTGCCTCTAGTCATTCTCTCCATCCTTGTTTTCCCTTGAATCTGTCCATCTGTGAGCTGGCCAACAGCAGATGTGTCTGGAACCAAGGCATTACAGTTTTTCCTGAGCTATTTTTCTGCTACATCAATCCCCCCTCACAGCTGTGGCACAGGACAAACAATAGGAGATGGGGGAGAGAGGGCCATAACCAACACGCATGTAAGCAAAGCCTAAGACCATCTTCCTTCACTTGGCCTTTCTCACCCTTCCATTCATTTACCCAGAGCTATGAGAAGTGATGTTAGATTAAATGGAACTTAGGCCCTCCAAGCTTGCTGTGGCACTTGTCTTACTGGTGGCTAGAGGTATAGGTGATTTACTCACAGCTGCCCACTTTGGAGCTTACTGTATATGTGGATGTTAAATTTTGACCCACAATGATTCAGCAACTTTGATGCATACTCCAAGCTCCCACTGTAGGGTCAGTGCTACAGAATTACTCTGTAATTCTGTAAGAGCAGGAGTTTGTCCTCTCTCCTGTGGGTGTTTTGTATATCTCATGATACGTGACACAGTTGCACAGACAGCATTGGCACCTTTCAGACAGTGAAAGAGCTATAAGGAAAAAGGGTGATGGCAAGGGATGCGTTGTGCAAACAGAAGAAGTGGTGGCTATGCCTGCATTGTTCGGGATGTGGCATGGCCAGTAGAGCAGCAGTAAGTACCAGCAAGTACTGCTAAAACTGCTCATGCCCTGACTGGCTAAGGCAAGATGCTGGCTGCATGACAGCCTCTGAGGCTGAGCCCAGCCTGGCCTGGAGGCTGCCCTTTTAGGAATGGGCAGCAGCAAGAAAGCAAGGAGGAAAAAAAAGGTGAAAGAGAGGTCACAGGACTCAGCCTCTGGGAAATTTCTCTTTTGGTGAGATGAGATGGGCAGTCCTGTCATGTTCAAGTAAAGTTATTTCTCTGGAACAGGATGTTGCTTAGCCCCTGCCATAGGCAGAATAAAAATGAATCAGATTTTGGTGTCACTACAAGCAGAAGAAAAATACTCACTGATAACTATAAGTGAATTTTGGTCTCAGCTGTTCTGCTTTCTAAGCAAGAAGCACAAGCCTGCAGTGTGACTACCTCCTTCTAAAAAGAAAACATACTATATTTTGCAATCTTTTCAGGGGTGTATTTCTTCACCTTCAATATGATGAAACATGAAGATGTGGAGGAAGTGTATGTGTACCTGATGCATAATGGTAACACAGTATTCAGCTTATATAGGTAAGTGAAGGGTCAGGCCATTTTCACTGCAAAAGCCATGTTTGCATAGATGTGATTGCTTGCTCATGTTTCAAAAAAACATTAAGTTGTTCTTTTTTTGAAGAAATTCGGTAGGGTGAATTAACCAACTAAGAAAAAGTATTATATTTTGCTCTCCTCAACTTGCAAATTTGGATCCTACCTGACACAGATCCTGGACCAAAAATTCTGCCTTCATCAGAAGTTCCTCAGTGATGACGGAAAAGGAATTAGCACTGCAAGTCAGGGTTGGAGTTAACTGGTAGCATGAAGTCATTCTGCTAATACACATCTTCATCCTCATTTTGTCTGTCAGAGAAAGGGTGTAATGAGTGTTCAGCAGCCAATAATAGTATTGTGAAAGATTAGGGGAAAGATGTTTACTTTAAAGGTGGAGAGCATTTAAACTGCAATAGTGAGGATGGGTAAGAAGTGAAGGTGTTCCACTTACTAGCTTTGTTATCTTCAACACACTTTGAATAAAAAGTTTCTGAACTTTTATGAAGTTTATATTACTTGCAGAATCATCACGAATAGGATCCACTTGTAGCTTAGCGACTCCTATAAGGACCAGATCAAGAAGCTTGTAGCCAGGTAGACATCTGAAAAAAAAAAAAAAAGTGTTTGGAAAAATGTTATTTGTTTAATACCAACAAGGGGTCTGGTGCCAAAATCAAGTCTTTCTCCAAAGCCTGAATAAATGGATGTGAAAGCTTAAATTCAACACACTGGATTTTAGACACTTAGATGACACTGGCTTCATTTAAGCTGCCTTGTTGAAGCTGCTTCTTCAACAGCCAGTAACAGAAGCACCACTGAAGGGTGCTTCATTCCCAATAGATCTTTCCTTCAAAACAAAAAGCGCCAAGATCTCTTCCCCTAATGTATTAATATCAGAAAAGGCAACAGATGGAGGAAAGGGAACTAACACACAAATAAATTGGTGGGTTAGCCCACACCATACACACCGAAGTTCCAACAAAAGACCTCAGGATGGTGCAAACTGCCTGTCTCCACCTTTTGCCTGTGCGGGGAGCACAGGGACTCACCTCATAGGAGTCTCCCAACCTAGAGGCATTTAAAATTGTCTTGGATGAATCACAGGAAAAGAGAGAGCGTCACAGGAAATCTGGAGTGTTGTGAAGAATGAGCAGAAATCTATTTTAAAGCATAAATTCATAACTGTGTCATGGGGAAAACAAAAACAAAACCATATAATTTAAACCTCCAGAATTCCAGATTTTCCGAAAGGAATGATACAATTATATAAGGTGCAGGGGTTGTCTAACAGATCAAATGCACAAAAATGCCAAAGTTTCCGCATAAAGCTGAAAAAATGTTGGCAAGCCTTTCCAGGAAGTTTTGCTCAGGATAACAATGTGCTTTCTCAAATTCATTTTTTAAGTTGTTTGCATGATCGTTGCTGACAAAGAAAAAACTGATTTGTTAAAATATCCATCCTTAGCTATGAATCAAAAGGGAAAGCAGACACTTCAGGAAACAGTGCGGTGCTAAAACTTGCCAAGGGAGATGAAGTCTGGCTGCGAATGGGAAACGGAGCTCTCCATGGGGACCATCAACGCTTCTCCACCTTTGCTGGGTTTCTTCTCTTTGAAACCAAGTAAAGAAAGAAACAACCAAGTAGGTGTTTACCTGAGGAAGCTTCTTACTGGGAACTGGCATTTTTCTTGGACTGTGGAATTGCATTACGACATGTAAAGATCAAGAAGGCTTGTTTTGATGCAATGTGTTGCTATTTCTGTATCAGAGACGAGCAGAATACACCGGATAGTTGACACAATTACAGATGCACGGAGGATGTATTGTCATCTAGGCTGCAGCTGTTCAATGTTGTGATTGCTGTCTTCTCCAAAGCGACTGAAAAACAAAGGGGAAGGAGTTTTAGTAATTTAGAGAGCAGTTTGCACAGTAAAGCCAATTTTGTCTGTAAATATACTCTATTTAAATATACACCAGGAAGTGAACAATGTTTTTCTGTTCTTTTATTCAGTTCTTATGACATGTTCATTTAAATTTGCATCATGGAAACAGGCCTGAATGAATTACAAGTAGGCTCAGCTGAGACCAGATTTAAAGGAAGCTTGGACTAGAATGAATTTTACAAATAGAAAGAAAAAAATGTGAAAATTAAGGTGTCAAGGATTCAGGTTTATTGCATCCCCATCTCAAACCTCTGAAGATAATTTTTCACAGATTTTTAGTACATATTTATGCTTACTCTCTCTAAAAAAAAAAAAAAAAAAAAAAGACTGTTAATAATTTAATAATTCTTGCCTCAGTAGGAGCTCAAAGCTAAGGTAACTTAGTCTGCAGGGTACATGAGACTGGACAGGGGAACCATAATGTTTCTTCCAAGCTTTTCAGTTGTTGAAACCTGATGTAACTGAATGCAAGCTGTCAAAGCAGAGGTATATATGCTGGAGAAGTTGGGATATGTCAACAGCACAAACAGAGAAACACACTTTGTGAAGTTTGGAGCTCTTTTAGAAGGATGTATATTTTAGTATGGCATATTTACTTAGCAGCGAAGTTGTTGATACAGTTTTATTACCAACCTTCCAAGAGCCAGTATTTCAGGAAAAGACATTGCAGCCTAGCAAAGCAGCAGAGACCCAGTTCATATTTAACTGGTGAAAGCAAACACTGGCTGGCTTAGAAGTTCTGACCACAGTAAATCAGGTCATTCTTCAGCATTAATATTTCATTAATATTTGCCACCAGTTTTTCAAAATTTGGCTACCTGAAATCCTGTCTTGCTATTTTCTTTTCATCAGAATCAGCACTGAATATACTAAAACAATATTGAAGTTTGTATATATTTTCTGCACATTCTGTCTCTCCACACGCAAGCTAATGAAATACAAATTACATTTTAAAAGGGGATCACACATACATTACCTGTCATTAATGTGTAACAAGCAGGTGCGGTTAGGGCAATATATATCTGAAATTCTCTTCTGTTGGCTAAAGGTACCATTATCTCTCCAATAGAGAAAGTGAATCAAAATCTGCCCTATCAGTGTCTGTGTTCTTGTACGCTTTCCTAGTGTATGGAAACCATGTCTTATGATGAAAAATGCATGTTGATACTTGATGATTATGACTTGTGAATTTTTTAGTTTTATGCATCAACCACTGAAAATATTAGCTTTAATGAACTGTCCTCTGATGACTTTTATTTTTTTTACATGATTTTGGGTTGGGTTTGCACCACATAAGTTTTCAAAACCTGAGACCATGTTATTTTAATTAGTATTTTAGTAACATTCTGGCATGCCTTCAATTTAAAACTCACTCACCAGGTAATCAGAAAATGTTATTCTTCTGGAGTAAGTGCACAAGGCGCATGAGATATATGGCACCATAAACTAAGGTTCACAGTCAGAAAAATCTTGAAAAAAAAATTATTTCTTGTTTGTGTTAGGAATGTTTGCTTACTTTGTAAAACATATATCTACCCAATAAAGATCAATAGACATAAAACTGCAATGGTTTGTTCATATCATTATTTACTATAATATATCTGAGATCAGCCAAAGACAGCTACCGTTTGGAGATTACAGAGATATATTCATAATATATATTTCTTAAGCATTAATTTAATTAATCTAAACTGGAGAAAGACAGTACTAAGGATCAAAAATATATTCATTTTTTATATATATGCATACATAAGAATTTAAATCCCTGAGATTTTCTTTAAGGACTTCATTTTCTTTTGTGGCATGGCCGCTTTAATTCATTTTGGTCAGAATAAAGCACTTACAAATGATGATACATACAATCATTTTAAGGTTCTTTACATTATCTCTTGTAATGGCCATGATATAAAAGAAAGCCAAGTTTTACCATTCTCATTTTATGTCATTTTCATGAGTTTTGTACAACTTGGACTGCTAAGACAGGGTGGAAGGCAACTGAGAATAACCATGAAAGCTTTCTGATGACAGCAACGTGGTCTCAGTTCCAATGTTAAGAGTTTTTTTTACATCAAGGTTGAAACTTCCAGGCATTTATAAGAAATCTCTACAGACTTTTCTCTGCAAAGTTACTGCATGTAATCTCTGCTGACTGATTGCTGTGATACTTTACATTTTAATGGTTAACTTATATATTAGTTTCGAAGATCCTTCAAAATATAGCAGCTGATGTAAAAATCCATGTGTGTGTTCCCATCCCTCAAAATATTATCAAGTTTTATATTCAGTAAGTCTTGTGGAATATGTGTGTTTGTCTCAGAAATGTTTATGAAAATTAGTCACCTTTCCACTGCTGTCAATAGTTGAAAGCCTTTAAGAGATACTCAAGAAAACAAAACAACAACAACAACAAAATAGTCTAGTTACAAAGACTTTTCTCCTTTGTTTTAAAATAAGTGATTTTGATTTCTTGTAATTTGTGTTACAAGTGAAAAAACTCCTGGAAACTCAAAAACACTGCCCCACACACAGTTTGTGCCATGCTCTGTATGAATCGCCAGCCCCTACTCCTGGTCCTCCTTTCTCCCAAGACCCAGGACCGCCATCCCCCCCTGTGACACTGCCCTGCCTCTCGGCAGCAGCCTTGTAATGCGGCAACTCTCAGCTCCAGCTGCATTAGGAGCATTAAGGGCAGCATTTTGCAAATGGCTGCATGTCACTTGAGAGATGCTGGTGACATGAGATGAAACCTAACTGAAGGAAAATGTCTTAGGTCTGGGTCGCAGTTTCACAATTGGTGTTATAAGAAAGCAGAACTTGCCAAGAAAGAGAATTTGGTAGGAAGCAGTTTGCAGGGAAATGTGTAAGGCAGAAGCAATGTGGAGTTTAGACTTCAAGTGAGCAGAATGTAGATGAGTGCAAGAGAAAGGCAAAAACTTTTTGTTGTGGTCTCTGGTATGGCCTGGCAGTGCAAAGGAAATGCATGTCCAGAGGAATTAGTTGAAAAACATTGACATCACATGAGTAAAGCTCTCAGAAAATTTATTTGTGTTTGATAAAGGACCAATGACTGAATATACTTCAATTGAAAACGTATATCTTGCATAGAAAGCTCTGTTAAATTCACCACTGATTCTGTAGTGAAAATGTATTTGAAAAATTTGTGGGTTTAAGCAAAGTGAATAGGTCTTTAATTACAGTGACACTCAGATCTTTCATCTTCCCCATGAAATTTCTAAATGCAACTCAACTGCTTTCTGAAGCAATTTTTTAACTAAATCCTTTTTTTTTTTTTTTTTGTTAAAAATCATTTTCCTCATACTTAACAGGCATGATTAAAATGACGTTTTGTGCTCAGGGCCAAAAAAAATTCACACAAGAACAAAACATGCAGGGAAGCACAAAAAAAAATGCAGTTGTCAGGGGCTAAAGGCATTCTTGGGACTATTCTGCTAACATAACTGTACAACCCATCAATTTTGGAAACACAGCACTACAATGCACCCATTCCCACATTTGGAAATTCCTGTTGCTGTTTGAATCAGTAGTGTGTACATGGTCCTCAAGCACTTTGCAGGCTGACAAAGGAGTGGTAACAAGAGTGAGAAGAGACCACACTTGACTTGTGAAACTGGGAGGAAATTTTAACTGGCCTCATCCCTCTCCTCTACCACTGGGCTGATAAAATCCAGCTCATAGATTTTGGCATGAAAACTGTAAAGATGACAGTGGAACAGCCTCAACATTGTGCAGCTGCATTTGAAACAAGGCAGGGCATACTCCATGAACACATTCACACAATAATAAAACCCATGTGGTGCAGGAAAGAGATTTCTTGCATTAGCTGCTGAAAAATTGCACAAATGGAGTTTTATCCTGCTTTTCTGAAGACAATCCACAGACTAGAGAAATTTCACCAATAAAAAAAAAAAAAAAAACACCAGAAAAACAAAGCAAAAAACCCAACGGTGTTTTAAATGAAGTGCATTGTTACAACACCAAGAATAGTAATACCCACATAGAAATCATCTTTGACGTCTTAGCTCCTGTTTCTTGTAAACGTGCCTCACAATGCATTCTTCCCTTCATATAGTCATATGCTACTTCTTTGCCTTATCCAGCAGCAATGATACAGTGCTTGCTAAATAAGATGAGGGCTATATACTAGAATGTGATAGCCAAAAATGAATATAGAACTTCATTCAGTAATTCCATCCAATGTATACTTAATGAAGCACTGTTATTATACAATACCGATCATACTAATACTTAAGAAAGAACAATGTAACTTAATTCACAGCAGCAACCTTTAACTTTTTTTTCTTTTTCATTTCTAAGAGCTTCATTTACCAATCTTAACAATTATTTGAAAGAAAAATGCTCCAGGCTCTCACAGTGTACTAAGAGAGTCAAGGATGTCATTAAGGACTGGACCTTCAGCCCAGAAGATGGGAATTCTGAGTTTGTGTTATCCTGTCTTGTGAAAAGCCCTGTACTCCAGAGGAGAGTTAATTTGTCTGCTCTTCATCTTGTAAACTACAAAAGAGTGGAAGTACCATTGTTTCAAATGAAATCTTCCATTTAGTGCATCAAGGCAGATCAGTGCTGTCTTCCCTCCGAGAACACATGCTCCTCAGAAAAGTCCACATTTGCTTTCTCAAACTATCAAAGGGACAAAAAATGAAGAGGAACTGATTTAGTTATAGTTATAAATAAATAAAAGTTATAAGTAAATCGTGGCCATAGCAAAGGTGCAAATTAGTGGCTTATGGGCAACAGTGTGGCTCTGTGCTGGAAACAGTTCATAAAAACAAAGGCTTATCGCACTAGCACATGCTGGAAAAATTGTCTGTAATGATTGTTGTGGACAATGTTATTCAGCAGAAATGGCCCACTGGAAAGAAGTGAGGGTAAGATTGCCAAGCAGTGTTGCCCAGCAGAGAGCAGAAGCTCAGTATCCAGGCAATCAAAACCTGGGAATAACCCTGGTCTAGTTTCTAGTCCCCTCAGCAGTGGTTAATAATAAACCTGTGGGAAAATATTTATTTTCTACAGTTTAGCCAATATAAAGGTTAGTTATATAAAGCTGTTTGCCAGTTTCTTCATCTAAATCAAGAAAGCACAGCAATATCATAAGGTACGACTCAAAGATGAATACTTTGTTTCAGGTACAAGGGTAAAGGTCCAAAGTACAGGACTCACTGTCACAGAGGTCAGTAATTTGTTCTGTTTCAACAGAGTAACAGGAGGCAAATTTCTTACACCGTGAAAATTAATGGCAAAGCTTGTTTATTGTGGCAAAGCCAGGTCTGCACCTCAGTGACTCCCTGGACTAGACAACTCACAAACAGTGTATTTTCTAGGAGATTTGATTTTAATGAAGTAGCACAAGGCAGTTTATGCAACTACTTTCTGTGGATGAGAGTGAGCTAAGTCTGTAATTCATATTCTCAGACAGAGACAGAATTTCAGGCAGTATGAATTCACAGCTACTTTAGAGGGATGTACTGACCTCAAGATAGATTCACTTTTGGGCTTGTGTGTGTGTTGGGCATGCACTCTTAAAACAGAAAGCAAGGAAGTGTCAGTTCACACTCATGGGGAAGCAAACACAGACAGGCAAAAAGATGCTCTGTCTCCCAGCTGAATAACCTATTGAAATTGCAGAGATTAGGCTGCTGCATTTGGGAAGCATGCTGTATGAGGGACAGTGTGCCATAACAACACGTAATATGAGGTCAGAAGTGTGGAGAAAATTTACTTTGCAAATATTGAGAAGTATTATGAATGGAGAACAGCTGCCATTCAGGCAAAGCATAAACACAGGTTTGGGGATAAAGCACCTGTGCTTGAAAGCTTTGATAAATCTGGGACACAAAAATACCACCACAAACTTCATGTGAATCTTTAAAGTTCTCAACTTCAGATTAATGCAGATATGTTTGAATTTACAAGGGAAGTGTCACTCTGTGTTGTGACCTACTACCTGCATTTTTAGGCAATGATAATTATCAAGTAAGGTTTGAAATATTGCAACAGATGTGAGCAATTCTTTTGCACTTCTTGCTTTTTCATTTAATGAAACCAGTACAAATGGAACTATTAGTAGTACCTCTTAAAACCATGCATTAGAATGGATGAAATTGTGCATAATATACTTGCAAAAGGAAAGAACCACGAGAATCAAGGTTTTGTGTAGAGCTGTAATTCACATTCCTACCTTAGTGTTTTTCCAATGGACTGAAAAATTAGAATAATTGTAAACAACAACTCTGATATGAAATGTAAAAACCTGGCATGCATTGCAGTCAGCTTGCATCACAGAAGGGCCTATACCTGTGTCAGAAAAATTGATATAACATATGATACATTATTTCATTTTTTCAACACTGACTGCGGAATACACTAGCTTCAGTATAGGACATGTACACTTTTCAAAGGATGACATGGATAGTGACTCACTGAAGTAATTTAATCAAGCCCACAAAAGCAGCCTGGCAAGATCTGAAACAGAACTGACGGCCCTGCCACCCAGACTGGGGTTTTAACCTCGTAACAACCTCTCTTCCCACACCTCTGCAGCACTGAATTTATACAGCCACCCATTTGCTGCTGCATATTAATGAAACATATTAAATGGTATTGCATATATCAGCATTGCACTGTTCTTACCGCAAGCCTATGTCAAGAGATAGCTCTTTGTATTCAGCACATAGTTTCTGCTGGGCAACTTAGTGCTTTGGGAGAGTTTGTTGGATTCAGATCATCAGCCTCATCCCTTGGTGAATTAGGATCTCTCTTTCTCTCCCACACCCATGTCTTTCTTAATTTGTTAAAAGCCAATTTTTCAAAGTGAAATTAATGCTCATGAAGTGGTGCCCTTGCTTCCCTGAAACTAAGGTAATTTAATAAGGTCCTGACTTGAATGTTTCTGCCACAGAGTATCCATTGGAATGATTGCTGGTAGCAAAAATGCAGGTGTACAGCCAGAATAAATGGATTGCTCAATTAAACCATAGCCAAATCCAGAGGTTACACAGGTTGTGCTTATAGTGTTGTTTGGATGTGATAACCTAAACAATATCAGGTGAAATGAAAAAAGGTGAAATTGTCTGTTCCTATTCAACACAAACTCCAAGACCCTAAGCTGAGAGGAGACAACTGAAACTGAAAATCACTTAGAGAAACGCAATGTCCCAGTAATATCATGGTAACTGTGGAAACAAACCTGTGTATGGAACAGTGTCTCTAAGGGAAATGGATAATAAAGGAAACAAGCTAGCTTCATTTGAATAAAAATGCATTTTTTTTTTCTCTCCACCATTTCTTGTGGATGGCAGCATACATTGGATACAATCAGTGCCTGCATTATAGGACCAGGTGTCTACTTGAAAAATAAAGAGTGTTCTAGAAATAGACCTATTCTGTTTGCTAACTATGGCAGTTAAAACAAATTCTGCATTTGTATTTGCAGCCTTTACACATTTTTGTAGTCCAACTAATTTACAGAAATAAATGAAACAAAGACAAAATTGATTGTAAGGGCCTCTTTGCTGCCATAACCTGAGATACTGGGAGCAGGACATAAATTTGAAAAGCCCTGTTAATCTGATGCTTGCTCCATCACTTTTCCTGAATGGATGTCCATTCCTGTCAGCAGCCTAAACAAAAATAAAATGACCATTGCCTCTAGTCAAATGTGGCTGTTTTTCAGGCAGGCAGAATTTAAAGAGCAACTGTACATGAATACAGGCTTTACTAAATCCGGTATAATTTAACTAAACAAAAGTACCTGTGCTTTGTGCAGGGGAAACAGTGAAAACTTCAAGAAAGCTTCCTTCCAGTACCTAAAAGAGGCCTACAAGAAATCTAGGTAGGGTAGTGTAGTGATAGGACAAGGGGAAACGACAAGGGGAAACTAAAGGATGGTAGATTTAAATTAGACATTAGGAAGAAGTTCTTCACTCAGAGGGTGGTGAGGCCCTGGCACAGGCTGCCCAGAGAAGCTGTGGATGCCCCATCCCTGGCAGGGCTCAAGGCCAGGCTGGATGGGGCTTTGGGCAACCTGGTCTGGTGGGAGGTGTCCCTGCCCATGGCAGGGGGTTGGAATTAGGTGGTCTTTAAGGTTCCTTCCAATCCTAACCATTCTGGGATTCTATGATTCTGTGATTCTATGATGAAACAGGAGACATTCCTGGCTCAAGTTCCTCTGTGCTCCTGATGTGCAAAGGCTGGGCTGATGGCCCTCACATGCATGATCTTTCCTTTGCAGCACCACTGAGCTAATGGCTTCACATAGGTGCGATGTAAATGGCATTTTACAGGGCACTTTACAGCCCTGTCTCAACCAGATAATCTGGTCCTGACAAGCTATTATAAACTGAGATGTTGCTATACTAGCTGTGGGCACTGTTTCTCCAGCAGAGGTTACAGCTGCTGTAGCAGGAACAGACAGGCCAGTTGAACAGCAAATCTGGTGGGAGAGAAGAAAACAAAAATAAACACAAACAAACAAACAAGAGTTTTTATCATCTCATCCACTAATATCCTTGAGTGTGGGTTTGAGCTCTCAGGGACCCTCTGTAGCAGCCTCACAAGGCCGGGACAAACGACTGGTGTGGAGCTAGCTGCCCTGTAAAACACGTCCAGTGATTTTTTTGTGTGTGTGTAAACTGGGTGTTGATTTTCACATTCCTTGCTATCCACCCAACTCTGAGCCGCAAGGGATAGCACCCCCGCACGCCTTAACCTGACTGAAATCCTACTGCAGGCGTGGAAACCTGAAGGCGAGGCGGGGAAACCTGCCGCTAAGAAGAGGCAGAGGCAACGGGCAGAGGAACACGAGCCGTCCCCACACGTTGGGGACGAAGTACGGGGTCTCCGGACACCGTCCTGCCCTGCCGGAGCGCCTCAGGGCGCCGCCCACGAGTCGTCGACCCGTTGCGGCCGCTGGGAGCGGCGCCGAGGATCGATGTCTCGGCGCTCGGCAGCCGCCATCCCCGCCATGGCGCTGAGCGGGCTGCGGGTGCTGGAGCTGGCCGGGCTGGCTCCGGCTCCGCTCTGCGGCATGATCCTGGCCGACTTCGGGGCCTGCGTGGTGCGGGTTGACCGTGCGCCCCGCTCCGCCGTGTCGGTCGACGTGCAGGGCCGCGGCAAGCGCTCCTTGGCGCTCGACCTCAAGCGGCCGCCGGGTGCAGCGGCTCTGCGGCGGCTGTGCGGAGGGGCGGACGTCCTCATCGAGCCCTTCCGCCACGGTGAGGCGGGGCCGGTGATGGGCGCCCCCCCCCCCGGGGGCACCGAGGTGCTGGGTGCGGGTGGGCACTGAGAGGGCCGCAGGGTACAGGGCTGGTGGGTTTGGGGTTAGTTTGTGGGCTTTTGGGGTGTCACGGGGAGGGAGCGGCTTGCTGGGAGTTGGTTTCCCGTGGTTGGGTGAAAAACGGCCGGGATTTGTGAAAGGGTGGTGAGCAGCACCGAAGTGAAGTCAGCCTGGCTGAGGCTGGTTTGACAAATAGTTGTGGGCAACACCGCTGTGTGTCACAGAGCAGGAGGCATGCGTGAGCCTGGACAGCACTCCTGTAGTGGTTTTCAGGCCTGTTGGTGTAATTCAAGTCACATTTGTAGGGTTAGTGCCATGGGAAGACACAGCAGACAGCAGGGCTTATGATTCCTCTGCACACAGCAGCAGGGAGCTGCTCTCTGGCCTCATAAGCCCTACGCAGGCATTCAGCTGATGCTCATGCATGGGGTGTGCCTGTGTGTGGTTTAGGAATTTGTCAGTGACGGTGCTTTTCGTTCAGAAAATAGGGTTTTATGAGTATATTTTGGGGTTTGTCCCTCTGAAGTAATGCAGAGAAAGTAAAAAATTAATTTCAGTTTTTCATTGTAAATAGTCTCCTGTTTTCTAACATTTTTTGTATTATTTAATTTTTGCATATAGTCGAAATTTCCATACTCTTTGGCTTTATAAACACTTGCTTTTTTATGTAATATTGCACATAATTATGTAACTAGGCATTAAGGTTTACAGGGCTCTGACTAAACTAGCCAAATCCGTGATCCAACATGGAGCTGGTGGGAACCAATGAGACAATGAGGGCCCAGGCAGCAGCAGCAGCAGAGGTTTTTTAAACACACATGTACCATCGACCTTTAAACAAATGATTTTGTGGCTCCAGTGGTTATGGGACACTCACTTCTCACTTGTGCTTTTGGGGATTTTGCTCACACATTAACGAGGCAGTGACCAGAAACTATTTATATTTTTTTTGCTGTGCCTTTGTTATCCTATAAGCAAATTTATGAACTGAATGTATTTGGTTCTGTGAATAACTCTTTTTAATTGAAAGTTTAAAATAATAAAGCACTCAGACTGTTGTACTAAGCTGTTGGAGTTTTATACAAGCCAGTCCTGAAGTTTGCTTGAAGCTTCGTGTGGATGGGCTTCTGCTCTGTCCCCAGTTCATGTTTTAAACTATGAATCCTAAAAACTTTGCTCTTGCCCACAGGGAGAATGTTTTTTCCTTTAATTTAATTTTTACAATTTTCTCTTGGTTATTTAATGGATTTGGCTTCTCAAAATAGGTGCTAATTGGTAGAAATGTGTTACAAATGTCACCACTTTTCTCCCTAACATTATCATTTGCCACTTCCCAGTAAGTAATACAACAGAAGGAGATCTTAAGGAATTTGAAGATGTAGTAATTTTATGAACAGTCTGTAGTAATAGGTCCTGGGGCAGAATGGGCACTGAAGTTCTGTCAGGAGAGTAGATCTGTTTTCCTCCAAACCACGTCTCTCTGCAGTCCCGTTACGGATCATAGGATAGTCTGACCAACAAACACTGAACCAATAAAAATCTATAATTTGTTTGCAACTTGAACCTGCTTCTTTTAAAGCCACTACTTTGGAATGCAAGATCAAAACTTTAGGCTTGATTACTATAGATCCATGCTGACCAAACCTATATTTCATTGATTTCTAAAAGTTCCTTATTGTCTGCATTAGAAAAAAAATACATTTTCTTTAATGTAATCATTGCAAATAGGCTTTGGAATATATAGTGGCATGGCCAGTTTGCATCGGTGAGTTAAAAGATACAGGAACACACAGTGTACTGAGAGGCTAATGTGATGAGGAAAGTATATTCCAGTGAAAGGTGGAAGCAATTTCAGGTCATTTTAATGTGGAAAACGTAAGAGTCTGCTGGTTTTTTTCATTTATTTTAAAATGATGCCTGCCTTCAGTAGCTTTCTCACTCATTCAGTGATACATAGAGTACAGCAAATTGAATGGCAGGCTTTTGGGGAAATAAAAACAGAAAAGAAGCCGAAAAAAAGACCCTAAACTTTAATTTCGACTTAACTGGCTTGCATTCAAAATGTATGCAGTTTGTTGGTAATTTGTAACATTCTGACTGTTAATATTTTAATATAAATTCTGAATTAGAATGTATTATTTCAGAAATTGCAATTCATTTCTGTTTTATAATTCAAACCATTTATATTTTGAGTCTTATTAAAAATAAATGCAAATTAGGATTTTGTGCTTTGTCTTGTTAAGGCGTCATGGAAAAACTTGGTCTCGGTCCAGAGGTCCTTATGCATGAGAATCCCAGACTCATCTATGCTAGACTTACTGGATTTGGTCAGACAGGAAAATACGCCAAGTCTGCAGGACATGACATCAATTATGTGGCTTTATCAGGTAGGCTGTAAAATTTTCTGTTGAATAAGTTTTTTTTTTTTTCCCTTATGTCAAGACTCAAGAATTTATTGAAAGATTCTTTGCAGATAGCTCTGATTACCTCAGGTTTAGTCTGATGAAACAGCTGAGCAGATCTGAAGCGTCCCTGTCCGTGAAAGGAAGGTTTCCTTCTCCTTTATTGTGCTTCTCCCTGCTTGTTTCTCTCCAGTCAAATCTGGTGCTTGCTTAACCCCTGTGTGAGCTGTCTCGGCTCCCTAACAAGTCAACAACTAAGTAGGAAAAAAGAGGATGTTTTTCTGCCAGGTTATTGAGGGGAAGCAGTTCATTAGGAGATCTGACAAACAAAAAGTTGGTACAAGAAAGGATGAAATGCGGGCTGGACTGGACTGTTCCTTTTGGCAGCAGCAGTGAGCTGTTAGGCTGGATCAGCATGACACCTCAGGCTGTACAGTATTTTCCTTCCTTTGTGTGCTATTTTATCTGAATAAGTTGTTTTCTCTTTAAGGAAAGGACTGAAGTTTTTATGCATTTTTGTCTTTGTACTGGGCTTCTGTCCTAGAAAATCTTTTCACGGTCCCTAAAGGGCTGTAGATTATTTTGTGTGTGTTTGTGAGCAGCTGCTTTAAAGTAAATAAAAACTAGACAACCTAAGCCATTGGAGCATTCTCATGTTCTTTTCTTTTCTGCTGTAAATATCTCTAAAGATACCAACTGAAGGGAAAGGAAGTTTAAAATGAAGTGTGGTTTTGACTGCAGCATTATGTTTCCTTAAATTACTGTTGACAGAATGCTGATTTTAAGTATCATGATTCTACAGGTATGCAATAACAAACAATAACAAAATTACCCAACTCTGGCGGTAGCAGTCAGTGTGTCATCAGTGCTGTCATGCATGATCTTGTTTACTGCTGTTCACACTGCTCCTGTCTCTGCCCACAAGGGAGGAGAGAAAGTGGGCCAAAACTTCTCAGCTTCCCACTGCATGGTACATTTCTTTTAGCCCCAGAAAAGGGCCAAAGCAGAGGTGCTGCAAATGTGATGTGGAATCACCTACTGTGGGGATCCACAGTGTTGTGGAATGAAGTTTTGTCTGGGATAGATTCGGTCTTCTCTCATTGTGTAAGAATGTCAGGAAATCAAAAAGAGTGAAGAAGACCCAGCTTGGAACAGTTGTGATTTTATACTGAGGTGATTTCAAAGTATTATGATAATTGGTTATTAACATAGGTAGAGAGTCAAACATTATTGTCTATTGCTGTCTTAAATTGTAGTGCTTCCTGTTTACAAAAAGTACTGTTTCTGTCTCTGGAGCTAACGTAATCAGTAGTATTTTGGTTGGTGCTATATTACATCACTAAAACTTAAGTCATTCTGTATGAAATTTTAAGGAAATAGGACAAGGTATTTGGGATGTATCAGTCCTGAAAAATGAGATCTAACATCATAATTTCTTCATTGGCTTTTTTCAAATAAAACTGGCTTGCATTAGAAACTCCAGATACAAGTTACTATGTTAACTCAGTGGTGCCTGTGACAACCTTCAGACTGTTAAAAGAGAGATTTTAGTCAGTGACAGGGCTTTATGCTTGTACTATATGCTCTGCAAAATTCTTTATACTGTGAACTCGTTTGTGAGTGTTGTTTGCACTTAGGAAGTACATTGGACTGTTAGCTAACTAAACAGTGCTTCACCATCATGCAGTTCTTGGGAAATTTTGACCATGTATGTTGTGAATCTCAGACATTAGGCTATAGGCTTAGAAGAGACATGACCATATGCAGAGTTTCTTATTTGCCCGAAGGGACCTATGAGGGAAGTGACAGTAAAAAAGCTCTTCAGGATGGAAGAGAAATGCCAACAGATTCAGAGGCAAAACTGCCTTTGCTCTATCCTCTTTCATTTCAGCATAATTTCTGGCATAGTTTCCCCGTGTCTATGTTGCATGCAGTCAGAGGTAACCTTTGTATGTTATATTCATCCATACCTCTGATATACAACCTGTTTTTCAAAACTACAGTGTGAGGAAAGGACGGAAGTGCAGTTGTCAGCGTGAAATCTTTTGTTATGATTGTTAATTCGTGGGTTATGTGCACAGAAGACTGTAAATCTGAGTTTTTACTTTAGAAGATTCAAAGAAGAAAAATTTGCTGAAGTTGCTTGAAGCACATTCATATTGCCTACTGAATTCTTTTGTGGTAGGTTCTATGTGTGTACAAAGTATTAATATAGAATTGTTGCATTCAAGTTTTTGTATGAAATTTTGTCCTTATAGAGCCAAATGATCAACGGATTATCTATGAGATGATATCTATTTTATTAATTTATTTAATTAAATGAATCTTCACTAATATGATTTGAGGTACTCTACTAATAATTTTGTGAATGAAGGAGTAACTATTTGGTAAGACAGAGCTGGAGTGGAATCACAAAACTGTTGGTAGAAGTTTACTTTAGCTTTTATTTACTCACATAGATTGAAAAGAACAAGAATTTGACCATGAACATTGGTTTCTACATTTCTACAATTAACTTTATACTTACGTTTGCTTTGTTTCCTCTGCTACCAGGTGTGCTGTCAAAGTTAGGTAGAAAATCTGAAAATCCTTATGCACCAGTCAACCTTCTGGCTGATTTTGCTGGTGGAGGTGTGCTCTGTGCAATGGGCATTCTCATAGCCCTTTATGAACGTACCAAATCTGGCAAAGGACAGATCATTGATGCAAGCATGGTAAGTTTTCTCTTGGGAAAGTGGCGGGGATGATTGGATTTGTTTGTTGTTGGTTTTTTTTTTTTTTTTTTTTTTCCAACTCTGAGTCTGTAAAAGGAAGGAGGTTGGAGCTATTGGTAAGGTTTAAAATTGAGAGGTTGGAATGTGAAAGTAAGTCATTGCATAAAATGGCTATTGCTTTATCTGAAAGTAGTTTTCACAGGTCACTGTTGCCATGGCATCCTTATGACATGGGTGACATACTGCAGCTCTCCCCCTGTGCTGTTCCCTGTCTTTTATTTTATTTTATTTTATTTTATTATTTTTTTCTGTGTTTTCTACAGTAAGATGAAAGAGGGGTAAGGGATTGTGTTTAGTAAATTCACAGATAATGTGGATGTGGGAAGAACTACAAGCACGTTGGGTGACAGGATTAGAATTGAAAATGACCTTTACAGATTAGAAAATAACCTGAAAAACCTGGCTGAAATTCATCAATGCTGCTACTCTGTAATTTTCTTAGGCAGAAACAATTCGCTGCACAAATATAGCGTGAGAACAATTGGCTGAAGTATGATCCTGGCGGTTTGTAATAGTCACAAGCTGAACATGAGTCAACAATATAATGCTGTTGTGAAACATACACACTGTATTAGGGTGTGTAAACAGGAAATAGACCCAGCAAGGTTTCTTAAGTAATTCTTGTCATCTAATCGGCATTCTAAGGCCTCAGGAAAGTACAGTTTCTGGCACTGGCTATCATCCTTCCCCCAAAAAAATCACCAGTTCGTGGGGGTCCAAGGAACACAACAAAAATGATTGCAGGTCTGAAAACATGACCTAGAAAGGAAGGTTGAGAGGGTTTGTGTCTTTACAAAAAGAAATGATGAGTCTTCAAATACTTATAAAGATGCTTCTGTTACTTTAGAGTAGAACAGAATAGTTCAGTTGGACAGGACCTTCAAAGATCGTCTAGTCCAACTGTTTGGAGTATTAGTTTATCTTCACTATTGGTACTCTTAGTCATTAAAAGAATTTTCTGCAAGAAGAATCACTAAGTCTGCTAATATCCCACATTCCAGAGATCTCATTAGGACATCTTTGGTTTTGTGTGTGGTTTTTTAGTTGTTTGTTTGTTTTTAAAGCCTGCAAACCTTCTCTCCTTCAGTTTTTTCTTGTTTCATTATTAATTGTGGAATATACAGTTCCTGGTAGTTCCCACACACTGCATAGGACAAGGGATGGATGCTGTGATACAATACAGTAGGCACAACGATGCATCTGCACTCTCACACTCTTCTGGAACAGAAGGATGTGAGACGGGGCAGCACTTGAGGTTCACTCAGAATTTAGACGCAGTCTTCTGCTGATGGTAGGCATTTGACCAAGAATGACTCGCTCTTTATGAAAAGACAGCCACAGGAAGATGATGATCGCTTGCATAATGGTCTCATGGTGAGAGCTGTCCGCTGGCTGACAGAAGGCTGCGGTTCCAGGTTTTTCTCAGCCTGGAGGTATTCAAAACCAAAACTCCCACATCCTAAAAATTTTCTTCAATCACAAGGATAGATTAGGTTGGTGTGCATTTATTCTCAGCTTTGTTTGAGCTGTTTCACTCTACAGAAGTGCCAGAAGACTCACGGAGCTGACAGAGGTCACCCAGCGGGACGGTGCCTCTGGATTCTTGTCCCTACTTCAGAGGCTGCTTATGCTTTTAGGGAGTCAATAAGTGAAACACCTATTACTGTAGTCACTGTGCAGTTCAGCCAAAGCGGAACCTCCCAGTGTCACTCTTTTCATGTTTTAAAAGAAAGTGACCACATCGTGTGTGTGGTGTCATTTGGAGACATGCCTTCAGGGATTTGGGGAGGATGTTTGGTGCCTTTTGTCTTTGAACTGCAGCAGCCCTCAGGCAGAACTTAGCTGCCATTTGCCCAGCTGAGTGCATATACCAGTCCAAAGTAAAGGTGCTATTTTAAGTGTCTACAGGGTAGTAGCATGGTAGATTGTCAGTAGTTCTGTCAAATTTTGGCACCAAAATCTGATTTGTATTTAGAGCTTATTCTAATATTATTCCCATTTGTTATTATCCCTACTTGCAATTTTTTGTTGTAATTTTTTGTTACTAGGAGCAGTGAAAGATAAGATCATTAATAAAGCAGGCACTTTTGCAATTATTTTGCAAACATGCAGAGGAAGGTACATAGTGTTTTCTCATAGAAACGTAGGGCAAAATTGTTCCAGCATTTGTGGCAGGAACTTGGGAAAGAGGCCAAGCAATACATTTTAAATGAAGAAGCCATAGTACTTCAAAGATTCACATATTTTAAATTCTTACTTGGAAAGGTAGAAATGAATAGATATTTCCACATGAAAAATCAGTAGCTTTTTATTTTCATACATGGACTGTTAAAATTAGGATGACTTCAGAGGAGGCCACAAAGATGATCAGAGGGCTGGAGTACCTCTCCTACTAAGACATACTGAGGGAGCTGGGGTTGTTCAGTCTGTAGAAGAGAAGGCTCCAGGGAGACCTTACAGCGGCCTTCTAGTGCCTAAAGGGCAGGAAAGCTAGGGAGGGACTCTGTCAGGGGCTGGAGTGATAGGACAAGGTGGAATGGCTTTACATTAAAAGAGGGGAGATTCAGATTAGATATAAGGAACAAATTGTTTACTCAGAGGGCAGTGAAGCCCTGGCACAGGCTGCCTGGAAAAGCTGTTGCTGCCCCATCCCTGGCAGTGCTCCAGACCAGGCTGGATGGGGCTGTGGGCACCCTGGGCTGGTGGGAGGTGTCACTGCCCATGGCGAGGCATTGGAACTGGGTGGGGTTTAAGGTTCCTTCCAACCCAAACCACTCTATGGTTCTATAAACTAGGAAAATGTGTTGAAAGTGTGTGATGCATCTGAAGCTGCGTTATTACATTTATGCTCCTTCTTATTCTTTAACTCTAGACAATATAAGATAATACATGAGATAATACATATGCAATATAAGTAGTACTTCTGAAATATAAGAAATTAAACTGCTTACCAGAAATTTTGTCATAAATCCTGACAAAGGAGAAACCTTATAGTAGGTTTTTATTGTCTTGTTTTATGTAGAATTAAGTAACCTGCCAGTGAATTTACTGAAGCTGTTGTTTTCTTGTTTTTGTTTTGTGTATCTTTCAGGTAGAAGGAATAGCATACATAAGTTCTTTTCTGTGGAAATCGCAAAATTTAGGATTCTGGAACAGACCTCGAGGTGAGAACTTACTAGACAGTGGTGCACCGTTTTATGAAACCTACAGGACCTCTGATGGAAAATTCATGGCTGTTGGTGCTATTGAGCCCCAATTCTATGAGCAGTTAATAAAGGGTAAGTAACTTGGAGTAGTTGTTTCACATCAGCAAAGCATGATTGAATGAGTGCTTTAATACTTTGATTCATGACAGCAGTTATGTTGATTTCTTTGTAAAAGCCAAACACTTCTCAAAAACAATTGGGCAATATGGTAGAAGTTCAACTGATTTTCTTCTAGCAATTTTCTTTGTTTTTCATCCCTTTCTTGACCTTATCCCCAGACACTACACTTAAATTAAAAATTTTCTCCTGAAATTGCAGCAGTGGTAGTCTGTGGTGAGGCTTAAGAACTAATCAACTATTTTTCGATACCACTTTATTCAGAGGCAAGTGAATATGCCTTAAAAAGAAGATGTAATTCTTTGTTATTGCAAATAAAATTGCAAGCAATTCATTTATTTCTGCTATAATTTTTTTAAAGAAACTTGAAATTATTTTAGAAATGAATGCTCATTGGGATAGTTCATAGTATTTCCTAATAAATAAAAACTTTTTATAATAACAAAGCTTTATAAATTAATTTCCATCACAGAATTGAGTGGTTTTTTTTCTGTCCAGCTATGGATATGATTTTTATATTTTATAGACTTTTAAAATATGACTTTAAAATATTATTTATCTGTTTGAAAAATTAGAATGGGTCATGGTACTTCTTATATGTAAGAAGAATATAAAACCATTAGAGAGTGTCCAAAGGAGGGCTACAAAAATGGTGAAGGATCAAGAGGGGAAGATGTACGGGGGAAAGCTGAGGTCCCTTGGTTTGTTCAGCCCAGAGCAGAGCAGGCTGAGGGGAGGCCTCATGGCGGCCTGCAGCTCCCTCACGAGGGGAGCGGAGGGGCAGGCGCTGAGCTCTGCTCTCTGGGGGCAGCGACAGGACCCAAGGGAACGGCATGGAGCTGGGACAGGGGAGGGTCAGGCTGGGTGTTAGGGAAAGGTTCTGCTCCCAGAGGGTGGTTGGGCACTGGGACAGGCTCCCCAGGGCAGTGGTCACAGCACCCAGATGCTGGAGTTCAAGTGTTTCAAGCACCCTCAGACATAGGGCCTGGGTTGTCCTGCGTGGAGCCAGGAGATGGACTTAATGGTCCTTGTGGGTCCCTTGCAACTTGGGATGTTCTATGCAAAATCATTAATGCATGTAGTCAAAACAGAAATACACCGCGGTGCCTCTTTACCTTTGAATTTTTTGTGTACTTTGTGTTTTTGATCAGATGTGCTTTTAGCTTCCTATTGGTTGTTTCATTTACAAACAGATTTCTTCTGTTGTGCTCCTTTGGCAGATTATTATACTTTCCATACAGAATTTATAAAAATTTTGAAAATTCACAAAATAATTTGAGATATATTTTCTGTTTCCAGTGTTCTGAGTGTGAAATATATCTAAAGTTCTCAATCTAATTTGAGTTGTGCTTAATGAGTAGGAGTACCAACGCAGAATATACCTGAAGTGGATGTTCCCAGACAGCGTTATGTATACTGCTTCTGTGTATGAATTGCTTAAATATGGTAAATCTTTGCCAAGTGAGGGTGGCGGTGGAGCAGCTCCTTATTGTTGCTCAGTTTCTCCCCACTGGTTGTTTCTTGAATTGTAGGGTGGATACCTTCTCACGGGCAGTTACTGTCAGCTAAGCCCCAATCAGCTACATTGTGCTAACAAGAACATAGCCAATGCCAGGACCTGCACTTCCAGGAGTTTCTGAAATTCAGGAGCATGGTTAAGACAGGATGAAATGAAGGTATGAGGTTGTGAGATGGGGTGTGCCTTTGCTGGGCAGAACCCCTAAGAGATTTTGTGGACTTTGGCATTGTTCTTTTGCAACCTGTGGTGCTCCCAAAGAAAGTTCTTGAACATCAGTGGCTGTAAATGGCTGTTCCTCTGTGTGGCTAAAAAGGGCTGTTCATTTGCAGAGAGGATCAGAATTGTTATGTGTTGATATATGAAATTCATAAGGCAGGCTCACAGAGCGCCTCAGTGACATAACCAGCATTACGGACGGCACCCAGATCAGAAGCCAAGTTTGGAAATGCCGTCTTCCTGGCTGAAGATGGTGGTATTCCTCGTCTCATTGCCCTGAAAGTAATCTGTCTGTTTTTGAGCTCCAGTTCTAAGCTACTTTCTCTTGAAAGAGAAAGTACAGTTGCTTATTCCACGCTTAGCAGTTCTTGGAAATGTTATTCTCATCCAATCCCTTGGGATTTTTGGATATATATAATATATATATATATATATATATATATATAAATATATATATAATATATATATATTGATTGCAAGAAATAGTTGGGGAACAAAAATAAATATAAAACTGTACCAAAGTAAAATTTAAACCCTTGTTATGAAAGTTAGGGAATTGGAATTCCAGTACATGTCCTTAGGGAGAATGCCTGTATTAAATACAAAGGAAAAAAGAAAAGAATAAAGCTGATTACTCAAACACCCATATGTTTGGCTTGAAGTGATCAAATACTGGCCTGCAGCATTCGTGGCTGCAGTATTTTATTATTCTCTGGAGATTTAGTTGAATAGTACTTACTTTTAAGTTGCAGGAGTGGAAAAGAATCTATACTTGTTCTTAAAACAAATTCTGCAATGAAGTCAGATGTTGGTTTGTCACTATGCCTCACAAAGCCTTTGCTGGACACTGGCATCCTGTGTTGATTGTTGCCACAGGGTGAGGACTTGTCAGCCAGCCAGCCATGTTATATAAGAAGATCCCTGTAATGAATTAATCCAGTGTTAAGGCAATATAACATGACCACTGACCAGTTTCTGTCTTATCTAGATAACTATTTCCTGAGGAAAATGCTGAAATTCTGTTTTTCTCTATGTGGTTTTTCAGAAACTTTGAGCAGCAACTATAAATTCATCTGCCTATATTGGGGCATCCACATTCAAGAACTTTATTTTCATGCCTAAAAGTATTCCATCTGCTTAAAATGTACATAAATGGCTTGTTTTTTAACAGCTGAAATTTCAAAAACAGTTATTCCACCAATAAAGAACCTATGTACTTATATGTAAGTAGATAGATGACATGTAATCACAGATGCACCTGTGTTTCAGTGTGCTTCTGTCAAAAATTCAACATACAGACTGCAGTCTTCGTGGAAGTGCTGCTTTTTGCCTTTAATTACAACTTTTGCTTATTTCCATTCACTAGTTTACTTTGTTTATTCTGTAAAAGTGTGTTGTTTAAAATATCAGACTGAACTTCAGATGTTTGCACAACAATGTGTTTAAAATAAGTGGTCTTTGTGTGAATTGTTCAGACTTCCATATAGAGAATAATTATCCCCTTCAGTAGCTCTTCTTGCAGCCTTTCTGAAGCAATAGTGTATTAAGTTAGAACAGCTGGTTCTTCTTATGGCTTAGGGATTTTTTTTTCCTTTCCGGGATATCTATTGCAGAAATTCAGTTCAGAATTTAAGCCTGTGAATGTTATAGGGAAGAGAAAGCTGCTTGTGACTACTGTGTTGCTATTTCACAAACCCAAGGAGCTTTGACTTGAGTCATCTGTTTAACGCATTAACTCCACGCTTTGAAGTACATTTAAATGGTATGTTCCAGTTCCAGTTTCCATAATTTTATTTCACATTCCACCCCCCCCCCAATTCTGGTCATTTCTGCTAGTAAACAATTTGGTGCTGTTCCAGATAAAATAAATTCAAAAGCCACTCTGTCTCTCTGTCCATACTTAGAGAATAGGTTACTTTTCCCACTCCTACATAATGAGAACACAAGGATTTGGATGTTGCAGAAGTAATGGTCGGAGATTTAAAGAGTGCAGAAGTGAGAAGGGAACATGATTTCTGAACCAGTCGTCACTGCCCACAGAATTTCATTGAGCAGAAGTGAAACTATCTTCCTTTTGCTTTTAGTTTACGTCATTGTTTTCCTGCAAAGTTAGGAGCTCAGTGGATCTGAGTGCAGTTAATGAAATAGTGAGGAAAGTTTTTTCTTACCGGTTTGCAGAGGGAAACTTACTAAGTTTAGGAAAATACAGTATTTTAGTTTGAGAAAACTGTTGGCTTTTTGGATCGTGCTCAGCAGGGAAAATTAAATTTCTTCTTACCACAGGTTTATGAAGTTAAAGAAAATTGGTTATATGAGAAACAGAAGCTATATAAAATAGATACAGTAAATAATAGCTGTAATAGCTGCAGTATCAGGAGTTGTGTTCTGATTACATTACAGACTGTTTCCTGTTCACAAACATGCTGTAATCCTTTTGCTTATATTAATTTTATTACTACTGAAGTCAGCCAATGAATAATGAAAATACCTTTGCATCTTACAAGAAATCATATGTAGGGAACATGTGCTACTAATGTTAAGTCTCAATATTTTGATAAAAAGAGAAAGAATGTCTTCCAGCAGACCTGTAAATTGCTTCTGCAAGTTTCTCTTAATTTTCAGCAGTACGTGCTTAGTATTGCTGTAGCCAGTCTAAGGGAGGCATGCAGAACACAGTAAATTTCATATATGAAGTAAGAAACGAGGGTTGCGTCTGCATTATCATGTGGCATGAACTCTACCGTATCAGATGAACTTAGTATAAATTTACAGTTATGTGAAAAGCAGAAACAGTCTCTGAAGTTCTGAACATTTATTTGATAATCCTTTCACTACATTTTATGTATTCTATTTAAAAGGATGGAAAAATGTAGAAAGCACTTGAAAAATATAGTTTACATCATTATGAAGGATTTCCATGGGGCTCTCCGTTTAGTGATTGTGAAGTATGGTGTACTGTATTAAAAATCTATTAATGTACTGAATTTGATACAACATTGTTATTAAGACATGCAAGGTGGACAGACAGTTTCCTTGTTGTTTTAAACGCTCTTGTCACACATAATGTTAAGTTCTACTTGAATTTGTTTATCATGACAAGCCTTAAATTTTGTACAGGAACTTAGCAGGGCCAGTTTCTTGCTGCACCAAAACACTGGCAATTATCGTTACCTATGCAAACCTGGAGAACAGCTGTGGATGCTTTTAGTGACACTCTGGTGCTAGTCTGGTAGTCTATATAAACTGTCACTTTCTAAAAATAGTATTTCAGAAACTTTAAGCAGAGAAAATAGGTGCCTAATTTTACTACAGTTCTTTCAAGAAGTTCTGCAGAAATAGAGTTCTCAAAGTGTTGCTTTAATAAATAATTTGTAGATATATCTCTGAATAAAGCTATGGCACTCTCTTAAGAGTACTGCCTTCAGCTCAGCTCTGGGGCATTCAGCATAAGGACATTGAGTAACTGGAGCAAGTCCAGAGGAGGCCACGAGGATGCTCAGAGGGCTGGAGCACCTCTGCTGTGAGGACAGGCTGAGGGGGCTGGGGGTGCTCAGCCTGGAGGAGAGAAGGCTCCGGGGAGACCTTACAGCGGCCTGCCAGTGCCTGAAGGGGGGTGCAGGAAAGCTGGGGAGGGACTCTGTGTCAGGGGGTGGGGTGATAGGACAGGGAGTAATGGCTTTAAACTAAAGAAAGGTAGATTTAGATTAGATACAATGAAGAAATTCTTTGCTCAAGGGGTGGTGAGGCCCTGGCACAGGCACCCCAGAGAAGCTGTGGATGCCCCATCCCTGGCAGCGCTCAAGGCCAGGCTGGACGAGGCTTTGGGCAGCCTGGGCTGGTGGGAGGTGTCCCTGCCCATGGCAGGGGTTTGGAATTAGGTGGTCTTTAAGGTTTCTTCTTTAAGGTTCCTTCAAATCCAAACCATTCTGTGATTTTATGATTTAAGGGAGACTTATAGCTATAGCATTACAAGGAGACTTACATTTTCTTTCAAAAAGGCTGTACTAGAGTAGGTTATTAGGCTTTTCTAAACAAAAATTGCTGGATGGAAATCGGAGCAAGAGAGACTTGGAAACAAGTTTTGATTGCTCTACCAGATATTCTTTGTAAAGGATATTTTGTTTTTGATTATATTGGGTGAAATATGTCATTCTGTGGTATCCCAAACAATTCTGTGCTGTGTAATTGTTTCCTTGTTGACTCAGTCACTCCTGCTGTGATTCTGTTCATCTGCACCACAAATGGTTAGCACAAGCTGGAAAATGAGAAGCTTTAGTGCTTAAATGCTGTCAGTTCATACTATTTAAAGCTGAGCTCTTCAGTGGTCAGTGGAAAATGAGCATGTAATACTAAATTCCAGGTTCTACATATTGTTCTATTTTACTAGAGCATGTATGGCTAGATTCAGCCAACTTTCCATCTGGCATGGTCTTCAAATATAATTGTGTAATGGGATAATAGTAGAGCTCTATTCATATTGAGCTGACTAGTGGAACCCAAACATAATTAATAAGCACATCAGTGTTTATCAGACGGTGTTTCCAATTGACAAGATTTCATGCATTGATGAGACGGAGTCTCAAATAGAATGTTGTTACTTAGCTTTAACTGTCGTGAAAGGTAAATTTCCCTCATGTCCTATTCTTAGGTAAACTGTCCAGCACCGTTCATCTTCAGTATTACACTTTGAAGATTTTGTAAGCATCATTAGGTTCAATTTAGTTATGGATACTTAACCATTATGAGTAATCTTTAGTCGATCTCTTTTTGAGGATGATATGAATGGTTATAAATAGTAGATTCTAAGTTTAGTGATTTAAGGTGCATGTAACTTGGTAACTTGCTTAGGACAAATGTTTACTTTGTAGTGATACTTAACCAGATATCCTTGGGAATCTCTAATAAGCTGTGAGAATTCTTATTCTGCCTTTGGCTGTGTTGATTTGCTTCTAAATTTGAACTATTGCAAGGCAGTATTTCTGAATCTGGAGATTAGCAATCTTTGCATCATACTTTGCAATACCAAAGTTAGATTTCAAAGCATGTGGTTTTTTTTTTTTTTTCAAAGTTACTATTTAAGAATTTGTGAGCAACAGTGAAACTCCTTTCGTATTATGATAACTATATAATTTGGAAGAGACTGAGACCCAACAAGTGCACATAGTAGAGATGATGAGGAAGAAGAAAGATACTAAAGAGCAAAAGAATGGAGATGGTCTTCTTCTCCATTCTGTGTTTTGCTTATCTATATTTCAATGTCTTTCACTGATAAGGAAGCTGTAGAAATAGTGGAAAATATAAAAAGTTTTTTTTTTTTAACTTTCTATGTACAGCTGAAGATGAGAGGAGTTCTGTGTACATTCTACATGTAAACAGGCATCTAGTAGCCAAGCCTGTTAACAACTGCAAGTCAGATCATCAATCTGATAGCAGCCATATCAAAATGTATAAGAAGTCTTGACATTAAATGTTTGCAGAGCTCCACATTTTCTCTGCCTTTTACGCAAAGCTGTTTTCTAAGAAGCCTCCTTTTTGTTTATTTGTAAAGCATTATGATAATAATTGTTCTCAAACCTTTCTTAATTTCTGAGATTAACTTCTCTCCTACCCCTGATTCTTCTGGATTTTATCTGCTTCATTCAATGTAGTAAATTTAAAGGTGTGATTATTTGGGCAGCCCTCAATATACCACTTCTGAATTCTGTTTGATATTGTAAATTATGTTTATGCTATCTCCAACTTGAAAATGTGGTTTAATTGTGTTGCCTCTTGTTTCTTAATTCCTTTTTGCGGTAAGCCCTAGAAGAAATTGTAACAATTCTTCTGTCTCCTTGGAATATAGAGTGCAGAGAGCAGAATCCATGAGAACAGAAACTGAGATAGGAAACTGGCTGCACAGGAGAGATGTGAACTCCACACTAAGAGGAAAAGTGGTGCTTAGTTGGGAAATGGAGCTAGGGGTACCCTAGTTCAGAAAATTCTCAGTACAAAGCCTGCATGTCAATCTTCTGCTGTTGTGTCTCAGAAGAGGTGTGTGTATTGAATACCTGGTGTTCCATAGGAGCGACCTTCTGGGAAGCTGGGCTCTTAAGCGTGAGCGTGAGTGCTGTGGGTTTCACTCGTCCAAAAGAGCAGCAGCAGGAGAGTTTGAATGTGGGGAACGTGCCAAGGAGGTGAGAGCAGCAGATGTTGCTGGAGTCTGTTTGGACTGAGGGAGTCTGAGAAGCAGATCAGTTAGCCTGCAGGCACCTGCTGCCAAGTGGCCTCGTTCACATCAAGCCCAAGCTTATCCATCCACACTGTCTTCTCATCTCTAGCATGGAAATACCTGGTCGTGTTGGACTCCAGACAGCTTCTGTGACATAGCTTCTGTTATAGAAAGTGTTCTCAGGACAAAATGTGATCTCGAGGCAGCTGCTGCTCCTTTGATGTTATAAATTACAGAAATGAGCGTTTATGTGAACTTAGTTCACAGAACCGTAGAGTCATTCAGGCTGGAAAATACCTCTAAGATCCAACCTTTAACCTAGTACTGACAAGTCCACCACTAAACCATGCTACATCTAGACATTTCTTGAAGACCTTGAGGGATGGTGACTCAGCCACATCCCTGGGCAGCCTATTCCAATGCTGCACAACACTTTCAGTGAAGAAACTGCACCTAATATCTAACCTAAACCTCCCCTGGTGCAGCTTGAGGCCATTTCCCCTCATCTTATTACTTGGTGCTTGGAAGAAGAGCCTGATCCCCACCTCACTACAACCTCCTTTAAGGTAATTGTGAAGTACAATAAGGTCTCCCCTGAACCTTCTTTTCTACAGGCTATACAACCCCAGCTCCCTCAGCTTCTCCTAGTAAGACTTGTTCTCTGTGCCCTTCACCAGCTTCGTTGCCCTTCTTTGGACACGCTCCAGCACCTCGATGTAGTTAAGAGGCTGTAGCTGATACAATTTAGTCTAATGCAAATAATATAACATTTTATTTTTCTGATCGCTGCTCCCCCAGTCGTAGATATCCCAATGACGTTTTTTTGGTTACTGTGCTCTGCTGTGTTGGACTGCCTGCAGAACAAAAGCTTCCAGAGAAACATGGTTAGCTTTGATTTTCTTCTTTCAGGTCTTGGGCTCGATTCAGACAAACTTCCCGATCAGTTGAGTTTCTCTGACTGGCCTGAAATGAAGAAAAAGTTTGCATCCATATTTGCAGAGAAGACACAAACTGAATGGTGCAGCATATTTGATGGAACTGATGCCTGTGTGACCCCTGTTTTGTCCTTTGATGATGCTGCCTCACATCAGCATAACAAACAAAGAAGTTCTTTTATCAAAAATGATCGGGAAGAGATAAGTCCTAGACCTGCTCCTCTGCTTTCAAGGACCCCTGCTGTTCCATCGCTTAAAAGAGATCCTTTTATAGGCGAGCACACAGAAGAGATACTTCTGGAATATGGATTTACTAAGAACGAGATTGCTCAACTTTATTCTGACAAAGTAATAGAATTCAACAAACCAAAAGCTAATTTATAATCTCTGACTATGCAAATCAGACAAACTTCAGCGTGATGTAGTAAGATTTTTATGTATTAAATTTAATTACATGACAAATAAATGTTTGTGTGCTACTGCTTTTAAATGATGGAAATTTTAGATTTAATGGGAGTTATATATTTGTGTGCTGGGATGGTTTGCAGTCTAGGATGATAATGAAATTGTGTTCTCAAGTTCTGCACTATTTGCCTTAGCAAGCAGATTTAAATCCTCAAAATGTTTTTAAAATACCATATCCTGTGAAATGGTTGGTTCTTTTGACTCATAGTTGATCCATTGCTTTGTAGTGTATGTTGTAATTACCTGAAGGCAGTACTTTTCATAAAATATAGTTGTATACTTCCTAAACGTACGATTGTTTACTCATAGATTAGGGGGGATTTTTATTTTTCTGTTTTGATTCATTTGCCTTACCATGCCAAAACAATTATACAAATAACGTTGTTTCCTTGTGTATTGCTGTAGAGTTACAATGATAAAGTAATTGTATTTAAAATCCTGTCTACATTTTCTTTATGCAATTGCCTGATTATATTAGATTTGACATTTCAGTTTGCCTGAAAAGTCATTTCAGAAATAAATTTGTTATTACAAAATATCTGCCAAGTATTAATCCTTTCCTTTCTTTTTGGAAAAATGGTAGGCAACTTAGCTGCATGGGTTTTAAACAATGGTTGTTCTATGGTGGTTGTCATTTCCTTCAAATTAGTCATTTGAAACAGTCTTTGCTCCTTCAACACAAAAGTAATTACATTTTTAAAAATAATTAGCTATATGGTCTTAGTACAGTCATTAGTCCAATGTGTCAGGAATAATAGGAGGTTAGGGTTTGCTTGTTTTAGGGGGGTGGGGGAGTGATATTTTCAGTGTTTACATTGCTGAAGATTAGCTCATTGCTTGCAAAGACTTCCAAAGCTTATTTTAGAGATGTCATGCCAAAATGTCAACATTACTACTACCAAAAATCCTTTTACATTCTACTACACAAACACCTGCATGGAAGGAGGAATTATTTAGTAGGTATTGACAAGTTAGATAAACAATTAAACAAAAGTATTTTAAGTTTTCAGCAGATAATCACTGATGAATTACTGAGTATTATGCACTTTTGCACTATCAGAGAATATCCTGAATTGGAGGAGACCCACCAAGATTATCGAGTCGAACTCCTGGCTCCACACTAAGATCTGACAGTTTGCTTAGTCCCAAATGCATCTGCTTGTATTGGAGTAGAGTCAACGTTGTCAAACTTACTTTACAGCACGCCAAGGTTTTGACCTAATATTTGCTGAGGTCTATATAAAAACTACTGCTAAGTTCAGCGTAGGTTGGCTCAGCTGCCTCGGTCATGTGGCTGACCTAAAAGGAATGGGGTTTGGTGTGTCACTATAGATTTCTTCTAAAGCCTTCTGTTTTCTTGCCAAAAGTATATGTGTCAGGTGAGACTATTTCAAAACAAAACAAAAACTAAGTGATGCTGATACCCCTTTGTTTTTTAGAAACCAAGAAAATAATCAGTTTATCAAGGGCGGCACAGAGCAGATGCAAAAAAATATTCAGCAGTTTCTGTTTGACAGACTTCTGTGCCTGTCACTAATACTAGAACAATAGGTAGGTTCACTTATCTTCATCAAGTGCCTTGAAGTCCTTTTCTGGATATGTGATTGTAGATTTTTATTTGTATTTTTCCCCCTTCTACAGAAATTCAGCACTCCGGTGCATGGGTTGTTTGCCGAATGGGAAGATGGGGGCTCTATATTCCCGGTGTCACCGCTATCTTGCAGCAACAAGAGGAACAGCTTTGTGTAGGGCTGATCCTGCGCCTTGCCCATGTGATGTATGCTCCCATTGTAGGTGTGTTTCACACTTCAACAGTAATGCATTAGTCGTGGATGGCCGGCAGCTTTGCAGACATCCAGGAGGGCAGATCTGCTAATGTTAGCACTCATCCCCGCCCCCTTCCTTTCATAACTTGTGATCGCAGAGCCATGAAAGTATGTGAGTCCCTCCCCCAGTGCAGACCAAATCCACCCAGCATATGACCCGCACTCCATGTCAGCCAGAGCAGGCAGCACCGACTTGCTGGGCCGGGGCGAGTAGACAGAGCGATGACCTTAACCAAACAGAGCTTCCACCGGGCCCTTCCACCCCCTTCTGAGGTGGCCATGACCGACCTGGACAACACCAGAGGGAAAGAGAAGGCTGTGCAGCAATCCGTCACCAGGACTGGGATGGTGGTACCAAAGAAGCGACCGACGGGAAGGCTGGTCATGCACAGCATGGCGATGTTCGGCAGGGAGTTCTGCTATGCTGTGGAGGCCGCCTTTGTCACCCCGGTGCTGCTCAGTGTAGGGCTGCCCAAGAGCCTCTACAGCCTGGTGTGGCTCATCAGCCCAATCCTGGGCTTCGTGCTGCAGCCCGTGGTAGGTTCAGCCAGTGATCACTGCAGCTGTAGCTGGGGCAGGAGGCGACCGTACATTCTGGGTCTGGGCATCATAATGCTGGTAGGCATGGCTTTGTACCTCAATGGGGACGAGATGATCTCAGGTGAGTGAGGGGAATGCGCTGTGCTGGCAGACAAAACTCATCCCAGTGTTTTGAATCGGAAAGAAGGGAGGGGTTCCTTTATTTCCCTGTAAAAATTGGGTGTTAACATTGGGTAGCACGTTACTTGGCTGCACTGAAGGAGCTGAGGAGTACTGCAATTATGTTCAATCCTAATGCTGCATGTTATGTGTCTTTTACATAGTGTTCTGTAGTTTGTGCATGTGTTTACAGTATTTTGTATGCTGATCTGCTTGCCTGATCGGTTCATGCAACTAAAGCACTGCTTAGGCCCAGAGAAGTTTTTAAGAACTAAAATCTACCTTATTAAGTTAAATGGTTAATGTTGTTTGTATGATGTAGTACAAATTGTAACAGAATATCTACTAGTCCCTATTTTAGATGGGTCAGCATTCAGATTTGTCTGTAGTTCATCTTTTAATGTAGCTTTAATTATTGCAGCACTTGCTTGACTCAGGAATGTGTTATGCTGGTGAATAATACAAATCACAACTCCTTGGAAACCCTGTTGCACCTGGAGTGTGCAAAATCAGATAGGAGTGACGTCCCCAGATGCTGTTGTATTTCAGCTTGAGATCTAACTTCTCAAAGACTTGCTGGAAAGTCGTTGCTGTCATTGTGGCTTGTGTCTCCTTCCTGTGGGGAGGAGCGTGTTTTCACGGACTGGTTTATTCTCTGTTCCTGGATATCATTGCTGTTGTATATATATCTGTATATATTCATTTACCCAGAAAGAGGTGTTAGCCAACTCTTGACTGTCTATAACAGTGGAAGGGTGGAACAAATGGAGTAAAATAAGTACTCCAAAATGCAAGTATTTTTGGCTACCAGAGCATGCAATGGAAGTGCATAGAGTAGAGAAAGGCTAGTGATGCTCTTATTGCGGAGCCTTGAGCTTGTGCTGACAAGTTTCTGCTTGCGTATAAAAGTCAACCTAGCACAGCTCAGAGCTACGCAAACTCAAAACATAGTTATCCTGCTTCTTAGATGTCATTCTGTTATGACTGAGCTCTTGTGCATAACAGCATTGTTTAGATTTGGAGGTTTCTGAAAGGGAAAATGGGGTTTTGCAAAACATGACACTATTGCTGTCAGAATGAGGTGTTTTTTTTTTTTCTTCTCCTTTTTGTAGCTTTCATCGATGGGAGAGACAAGCAGCAGATGTGGGCAATAGTCATTACCATGCTGGGAGTAGTGCTTTTTGATTTTGCAGCTGACTTTATTGATGGCCCTATCAAAGCATATTTATTTGACGTCTGCTCTCATCAGGATAAAGAGAAGGGTCTGCATTACCATGCCCTCTTTACAGGTACTCAGATCCTTTCTTTTCCTTCCTACTTTGAGGGAGGGGAAGGCAGTTGCATGGATTTTATAATCTCTGTGTGCTAATCTTGAATGAACTGATCATCTGATTCTGCGCTTCAGTCATGGGTCTTTTGTTGCTGGATTTTAACTACTCCAGGGCACAGCAACTTGTGATTGCTGCTACAAGAATTCTGCTGCAGAAGGCTGCAGGCATAAACATTTACAGTAATATAGCCATGGTTCAATTAAGAGCAATTAACTATTTTAAAAAAATGAAGTAGAGTTTATTCATTTTATTCTGATTTTCTTCAAGTTTTTGATGAAGGAAAAAATAAGGATCTTGTTTCCTTGCCGTAGCACATACAAATAAATATTTTTGACCCAGCACATGAAAGAGCAAGTGACCAGCAGTACGGCTGTTTTCTGTTCTTTGAAAGTGCTCCAACATATGCTGCCCTCCACTTTAGAAACAGAAGTTTTATGTAAAATCACTAACTTCCAGAAAATAAGACCAAGGAGTTCAGTCCAAAAACTCGCTTCATGTGATTGCCTTTAGACGTTTGAAAAGTTGCTGAGTTACAGAAGGAAAGAGCTCACGTAGTGCAGAAGGCTTTGCCCTGTGTTGACAAAACACACAGGCAATGCAAATAAGGCTGGGTACCTGTAATGTGACTTTGGAGGAACTTCCAGCTGTGTCTGAGAGCAGTCGCTGTGAAAGGACTAGACAAAAAACAGGCTGGATGAGAAGTCATGCAGTCTGTATTGATGCAGATTTTTGTGGCAACGGAGCTGTACCAAGAGCAGAAGCACATAGCTTTGGTGGTGCTTACCCCAGTTGAGAGGGAGGTGTGGTAGCTATTGGCAGCAGGCAGATTTTGGATATACGAAATAGCTGCATCCTGGAACCTGGGCACAGATTCTAAGAGAACCCTGAAGCCACATGGGAATGAAGTCAGTATGAGCCATTAGAAACTCACAGACAATATTTTAATCAATCACTAGTTTGGACAGAATGAGGAGCGAGTCTCTGAGTATATTACTGCCTTCAGCAGAACTCTTTACAATTTTTCCTACTAAAAAGTTTTGATTTCTATATTCAGAGCTACTGAACTGATTCATTTGTGTGGTGAGCTGTGAAAAGGGATGTAAGATAAATCACATTAAATAAGAGCGGAACAGATTTCTCCACATTATTTGGTCCAACATCTTGTCACTATATCAAGATCTTCTGTACCTAAACCCATCTGGATGGGTGGTTGCCGAGCTTGAGATTCTGCAGCCCTCGCAAGGCAGCCTGCTCCAGCATTTCACTGGCCTTGCTGTTAAACGGTTTTCCCTGAAATCTAATCTTAATATACATTTCCTATAGTTAAAATGTATTATTCCTTTTCTCTGTCCCTATTAAATACAGAAAGCATCCTTCCTTCCCCTTTTTAATTGCTTCTGTTTTATGTATTATTGCCTTTCGCCTATTTGGTTCCTTCTTTTTACATTAACTATCCCCAAGACTTTGCTCTCCAATTTGTTTTTGCCATTTTTAAAGTTCAAACATGAAACTGGATAGCTTGCAGATATAAAACTGAGAAAAGTAGAAGAAAGACTGCACATACCCAACACCCAACACACAGACTGTGCATTCCAATATCGTGATTACTTTTTGTCAAAACAGTATGCAAAAAAGACCTCAAGCATCAAGCATTAACTGCTGTGCAAACATTTAGTGTAAGTTTTCTTCCAAAATATATTAACAGCTTAATTGTTTTTCATTAGAAAAGCAACGATACAGTCCCTGTCCAGTAGGACACAATGAAGGAGGGCTGTGATCAGACCCGAGGGAAATAAGTACAGAAAGTCCAGAGTGGAATGATAATGACATGGTTTTTAGGCGAAGCATACGTGGGTCTTGTTACCTCTGCTACTTTTTGTTGGACAGAATGGTTCTGCCATGCATTGTCTCCAGTTCTCCTAAGCAGAGGCGTAGAAATACTTCCATGTTCTTCAGATGCTTCTGTGCTGGGTCACTTCCATGTCCTGCAGAATCACCTGATTAATGGGGTGGTGGGACTGTACTAAGCTGCTTCCCCTGCCAAAGCTACGTGCTGGATGTAACAGTGTACACTTGTACCTTGTGCTTCTGAAACAGCTTGCACTCTCATCAAAAAGAAGGAATTGTAAAACAATGGACTGAATTCTTAATGGACTGAATTCTTCTTTTATTAACTTTGAGACACAAGATAGAGTAAATGGTAAAATGAGAATGCTAAATTTTCTGAGATGGGGAAGCTCAATAAGAGGAATTTCACATTTATATTCGTTCCTTTTTGTTTTCCTTTCCTAGTGGAGAGGTACGTGGATTTTGGTGATTACAAAACAATGTTTTTTATTTAATTCCTTTCTTAAAAACAAACAAACAAGCAAGCAAAAACCATGGAAGCAATATCTCAGTTCAGATTCAGCTATAAAAAGTACATTTTACAAAGTCTGAACTACAGATAGTCTTGATGTAATAGAAAAATTGTTTGTTCTATGAAGTTTTAGAAAACACATGTTCCAGTAGAGTTTTATTTTGTATTACTCACTGTTTCAAAGAAAAGACAGCTTCAAAGAAATGCTTCTGAATCATACAGAATATTGGCTTGCAAAGAGATGAAGGCCCATGTTGCTAAATATTTGGGTCTTTTTTGAGAGCTCCATCCATCAGAACTGAGGATATTTTTCAAGAGACATTTTGGTAACTGCTCATCTGTGTGAATAGCTCAGTGTTCCAATTTCTTGTGATTCTTCCCACATACAATGATATCTGAAGGGTGATTATTCAATTATTACTAGAGGGAATCACATGTTGAAGGTATTGTGTGCTGTTTATTTATTTTATGAATACCAGTAGATTTTTTCCCCCTTTTTTTCCCCATGTAGGCTTAGGAGGAGCCCTGGGTTACCTGACAGGTGCTGTGGATTGGGGTCAAACCATACTAGGATATTCCTTAGCATCGGAATTCCAGGTGATTTTCCTCTTGTCAGCCTTGGTTTTCCTAATCTGCCTTACTGTACATCTGCACAGTATTCCTGAAGTCCCGCTCAGCTATAACAAAGAAGAGACAAAGTTCTTGTTGGAAGTGACTGACCCCAAAAAGTATAGCTCCATAGACGAAATCAGGAATGGATACTTAACATGTACTGAAATAAATGCTGCAGCTAAAGCAAAGAAACACGCTGTTACATCACATACAGAGGTAAGTGCAGAGATGATTTTGTAGCCCATATCATTCCATCCTTGGTGACCAACAGCCTTTTAATTGCTGACTATTTGAAATATTCCCCTTTCACGCACACACTCAGAAAAAGAATCTTCCACCAGGATACAGCGTCAGTAGAAAGTCTGCTTTCTTTTTTCTTTTGTTATTTCTAAAGTATTTCCAGCAAGAGGGGTGGAGACAGACTAGTCCTGATGCTTTGAACAGTTGGCAGGGATGAGGGAGAACCAGACTCAAGTTTCCACTCTTCGTAAGTTTCTTGTATCCTCCTCATCTGAAATTTGTCAAGGGGATATAATTTGTCCTTCAGTCCTGACAGAATTAACAACACATTGTGGACAGGAGCTACAAACCATTAATCTTTGGTATAAATGTGCAACTCCCACTGATGTCAACAGGTTTACATATCTAGTATGTATGAAGCGTTAGTTCCCTGGTCTGATAAACATTTCAGTTATGCTACTGCTCAGTATTTCATTGAGGATTCATTGATGATGCTGATTTGTTTGAAATTGCTACTTAAACAACAGTGCGACGTCGCTTCGGGGTTTTAGTTTTATTTTGAAGTGATGGTGTAGCTGTGCCTTTGGTGGAACTTCTAGGTGGGAGAGAATAGTGTGTACTTGCAAGTAATCACTGGTATTTTGATCCTGCTGAGTTCTTATGAGTGATAGCTTCAATCTAAGGAAGCTGAGAAAAGGTGAACCTACCTGAAAAATATCTGGGAAGCAAATTTATAGAGTAGTCTTAGGAACAAGTAGTGGTTTTCACTGTTTTGTTGATGACTTTTAATGTAGGAATCTTCACCGCACTTTCATGGTATCCTAGGTAAGCAAAAGTTAGTATATATGTTCGGTTCCTAGCATGGCAGTAAGTAGTGAAACAGTTGCCTGTTGTTTTAATTTTGCTTCTGATCTCTTGGCATTATGTGTATATATCCCCGATACAATTCTTGGGAAATCAGCTAAAAATTAATGAGAACACCCAGATGATTTTAAGTTAGAAACATAAATTCATGTTTAACCTGCCAATATGATGGATTTATAATCTTTTACTGTTTATCACTTGTATTCTAACAGCACTTGGTACTCCCAACCCAGATAAGAATATTATTACAGCAGACACCACACAAAGCTATGATAAAAGATGAACACTGCCGAGTGAGGATGCCAGACACACGGTGAGGGACTGGCAGCAAAGCAGCAGTGTGCTGGGAGAATATGGCAAGCACACTGCAGTGTTCTCCCTGTTTCCCCACCGCAGGCCAACTTGAGCAGACAGCATCCTTCACCAGCACTGTTACCTCTGAGCATCCTCCAAATCGTCAGAGGTGATCTGTGTCATTGACTGGCCAATGCAGACTCCAAAAGAAAGGAAGGGCAATGAAGAAGAGAGGGGGCTGGGGTAGCCTCTTGCTTGGCAAAAAATAATTCCAGTGTACCAGTAGCATCTGACACCCGAGGAAAAGTTCTGTCATGCACTGCAGGCCAGCTTCTGCTATTGCCCTCCTTTCTAGGATTTTGGCTGGACAGCCCATCAGAGGCTCACTGTGCTTTGATCTGTCTCATGTTCCTTTGATGTGCCCGGGCTTGTATAAATTCTAGACACTCTCACTACCGCAGTGGTCTGTCTCCTGTGGCACGTGTTTTCTGAGTTCATTCATTACTGTGATTGCTCCCTTGAAGAGGTGGTTTGGCTTCCTGTTTTTCTGTGCCTCTTTTTTCACCGCAGGCATCACAGGCCTAAATTTCTTCTAAATTAAGGGCTATGCTCTTACATACTAATAGCATCCATGGTTATTAACGAGATTTCACCTGTTACAGTATGAACAGAAATCCAAAGTTGTTCTACTCTTGTTCTTTATTTTGGTGCCAAATTACTCAGAATCTATGGCCATAAAACCTGTCATATGAATTCCTCGTTATCCTTATGAATCAGCCTTGAGTTGTAGCGATTTTGTAGAAAAAAATGATTAGGTATTGTGAGATTTTAAAGGATTGTGCATTGGAGGGCATTAAATATATTTATTAAACATTTGTTTCCATTTCTACTCTTTAAAATATCTAAATAGAAAGAAAGCATGTCTAACTGTCAAATTATTATTTGTAATTACTGTCCCTTGAAGTTCCCTGACCGTATCTTAATGCTTTGATTAGAAATCCTATTTTGAAGAACTTTGTGGAAGAGTTGAACAAATTGTATAAGCTAAGTCAAACAATAGCAATTATCATTGAAATAATGCTAATGAGTTAATGTGGAACTGTCTTTTTTTTTTCGTGTGTGTGTAATTGTAGTTGAATAGAATGATTACTCTGTTTAAAATGCAGTTAAAAGAGACAGTGATGCTGAGAGAAATTCCAAGGGATTTAGACAATATGCAGTTCAAGGTAAAAGTCGACGACTTGAATTTTGGCATTCCTATGAGGATTAAAAACCTCACACTGGAGCAATGTATTTTCCAACTTTATATGTGGTGATTGTTCATGGAGCAGCTTGCAGCATAACCTAGTTCAAAGGAAAGCAGAATTGTGAAAAGTAGCCAGAACATTAAAGGAAGGAAAAAATGTTATCAGCTAACAGCAAATTGAAGACACAATTCAGCTTTCCAGTAACGAACTTAACACCCCCATTTAACAACCCCATGAAATGGGTTCATCCCCATTTAGTGGCCAAACAGCTTTTCACACCACCTCTCCACTGTTGCCACCAAATATTCCTAGAGAAAATTGGAAGTGTTCCATAGTGCACAGAATAATATAAAAAATAACATTTGTTTTTCTCTGAAAGCAAAGAACCATGCAGGACCTTTTAAGTAGTAAGGACTCTGTGTTGCAAATGCCTGACATCAAGCACACCTGAAGTACTGAAAAAATCAAGTGATAGAGGTGATCTGATGACTGTGACTGAAAACAAAACCAAAAAAACTGAGATAGTTTTTGGGCACAGGACTCAGACAAGGAGGAGGGAGATAAGGTGGGGCATTGAAGGTGGTGAGAAATGTTGTTTTTGCCTGTCAGTGAGATTTGTTAACCCATGCCTATAATGTTTTTGATGTTGTATTGAGTTGCTTTGCCCATGAGATGGAGGCGTTCAGGTGCTGGAGCTTACATTATCTGGACAGTAGGGTTTTGTGTGGTGCTGCATCTCCTGTTATGTATCACAGCCTCTTCCTGCCTCTTGAGGGGGAAGATGTAGTGGAAATTTTGTAGTAATTATACACCAGAAAAGGTTAAGTTTTCTAGGGAACATAGGACATAGAAAGAGGAATGGGAACAAAGTCTCAGAACTGCAGTACTCCACAACCGATATACTTTAATTCTGAGGAGATATTTTTGGATTTCATAGTTTTCTATGGCAGCTTTAAATCTGCAATGGAAAGCTGATTGTCTCCAGGAAAGAATTATTTTTGTATTTCTTTTCTTTTGCTTTTTGAACCCCTGCTGAATGTGTTTTGGCAGAAAATTTTCACTTGGTTCTAGTGGTAAACAACAATTCTACTGCCTGCAACAACAAGCAATGTTGCTACATCCTTACTGATGTACCCCAGCTCCCCAAGTCTCTGTGGTCTTTCAGATGACTTTACTATGCAATGGCTCTACAAATTATAGTGAAGGACATTCAGTACCCAAGCAACCCATCCTAGCAATAACAAATAAAACACTTCGGAAGTTTAGCAACGAAAAGATACTGAGGCCATCTCCATTTGCCGTCAGCTATTTTATTAGCCTTCAGGGCAATAATACAGTATTATTGTTAAATACTTGCTTTTAGACTCAAAGGCGGATGACCCTTAAATCACTCTTGAAGACGCTTTTCAGCATGCCATCCCACTATCGCTATCTGTGTGTGAGCCACCTCTTTGGATGGATGGCTTTCCTGTCCAACATGCTCTTCTTCACGGATTTTATGGGACAGGTAAAAGTGTAAAATCCTCTTGCTTTTCCTCCCTCGTAGCATCTCCTCCTCCACCAAAAAGAAATGAGATATTGTTACAAATCTGAAGAAATGTCAGTGACTCCCATCCAGTATGCCATGTTTCCTTGCCTTTTTTTTGTCTCTGTAGGTGAGAGGGAGTTTTGGTTTCCTGCAGTGTATATGAACACCTAAAAGAAAAATTTTTGCTTGACTGGATAAGGGACTGAATAAGAGAATGACTGATTGGAAAAATGTATGTGTGGCATGAAAGAAAAAAAAAAAGTAATTGTAGATAAATTAGGGAAAGAGATGCTAAAGCAGGAAAGCAGAAGCAGAGAGAGAAGGAGAGTGGGAAATGGGACACCCAAAGGAAAAAGGGCAAATGAGTGGACAGTCCAGGAAAAAATTGAGGATAAGAAATGAGGACAAAGCTGGTACGTGAGAGTCTGGGAGAAATGAGTGTGAAATCTGAAGAACTGCGAATGGATGATGGGAGCACTGCCTGAAAGATTTCTTGGGTGCTAATCATCACCCCTGCCAGGGATGAGGCCCTGTCTTGGGTCCCATGTTCTCGTAAGCAGGAGGTATTGTATACATGCAACGCACCCTTGTCTTCTGTGGTCTCTATGGTCTCTTTCAGGTTGTATACCGAGGTAGTCCTTATGCACCTCATAACTCCACGCTTTACCTTACCTACAGAAGAGGTGTAGAGGTTGGATGCTGGGGGCTGTGTATCAATGCGATTTCGTCCTCAGTCTATTCTTGTAAGTATCCAGGAATGTACTCCAACACTGTTTTAAATCAGTGTTTATACTGCTTGCAGTTTGCCATTGTTTAAAAAAATAAAGTGATGCCAAATTTTTTTTTGCACGAAAACTTTAAGAAATTTTACATTCTCAGCAGTGTTATAAATCTGTATCTTGACATGAGCAGTTCCTGTCTGGACCATGTGATGAGGGGTCACTTTGAGAGGAAGGCATTGTTCTGCATGTGAACTGACCCTAAACAATGAATATCATCCTAAAGTTAAATGCCAGAGTAAAATCAAAGCTGTGGTTATCACTCTGAGATGCTCTTTCACCTAGCAGACCTATAGCATTAGGTTTTCAAAGGTCACTCTGATGGTCTCTCCCCATCTGCATTTCTCACAAAATGACCTTTTCACAATACAGTAGAAGTTCTTGCCAAAAACATGAACCTTGCTCTCCAAAATTATGTGTAAATATGCTAGCACAGTTTCCCAAATAAATCTCACCATAGCTCCTACCCAGGATTTAAAAACTACTTGCTATCCAAAATCTCAAATTAGGAGTATTTTGGGAGTTGAAGTGAGCACCTAAAAGGATCTTCCTCCTTTGGAGCTTAATTATAGACATTTATGTAGCACCTCTTTCAGCTCAGACAGGGGCTGATGCCAAATGTTCCTGTTGTAATCAAACAGCAGAAATGTCTGAGGTTGTCAATGGGGCAGTTCTTCCAGAATGGCTGTTAACTACTTCTTCTCAGAGCTTGGTTATGTCTGAATAAAAGTACCCCAGAGAGAGTTAGCAGAAAGAAGTTTCTGCAGCAAGTTTATAACCGCAGTAATTTGAGGCAACTTCCAAAATCAATAACTTTGTCCTTCGTTTCATCTTACGAAATAAAGCTCCTTAAAGGAATTCCCCAATGAAATGTGACTTATTCTGTTCTAGTCTCAGCAGCATTTTTTGTTTCTTTCCACAGACCTGCAGAAAATCCTTCACCAATACATAGGATTAAAGGGACTTTATTTCATTGGATACCTACTTTTTGGATTAGGTACTGGATTAATTGGCTTGTTTCCCAATGTCTATTCCACTCTGGCTCTGTGTTCCCTCTTTGGTGTCATGTCCAGCACGCTGTACACAGTGCCATTCCAACTCATTGCAGAGTATCACAGAGAAGAAGAGGTAAGTTCAATATCAAAAGAAGAGTAAATTTATATCTGGCTGCATCTGTTTAGTGTATTTTGGTAGAACATTGGATAGAACTGGCAAATGGGTTTTAATTGTAATTTCAAACTATTTATGGTGACACATGTTATGAACAGAAAGTTTCTGACATAAAGATGTTCAAGACTTTATTAAACAACACTAATATTATTAGCTGTCATGTAGCTACATGACATCTCTCAGCTAAGGTCCCAGCACCAGGCCCTCCAAACACAGTCCTGCATTGAGACAAATAATTATTTATCATCCCAGCTGAAACAAAGCCAATCGCAGTACATGTTCAGGCAGGAAGAGGATAACAGGGCTCCAATTTGTGTTGCTTTCGAGGGCTGCCTTCCTGAGAATCAAATCTAAACCACTGCTCTGTGCACCATTGATCTCTCAGCTGTGTGTGTGTGCCCTTGTTTCTAAGTGCAAGGGGCTCAGGCTGAGCAGCTGCCAAACTCAAATTACTTCAGGGAAGCCTAGCTTGTTCATATTAGCTGAGGAGCTGACTTCTGAGGCCCTAAAGTTAATAACCAGGTTGTAAAAGCTGTCAGAAGTTTCAGTTAACTGCAAAGTGTTACAAAAAACTGTTAGCTGATAAAGATATGCAATTCAAGTACGAACAGCTTTATGTAGTTCAGTAATAAATTATATTCCACACTCTCGTTCTCCCTCTAAATGTCTAGGGTTGTTTTTTGGTCTTCCACAGCATGAAATCCTGTTTCCAAAGGAAATCTGGAAAAGCCTGAATTTCTTCTATCATGTTACTGGACACAGCAAGATCTTAATGTCTTGTAAAGAGTTTAGCTCTTTAATGGAAAAGTTCTCTCAACTTAGTAAGAGAGCTGGAAACAAGAAGGATTAAGGAGAATTGGGAGGACTTAGGAAAAGCTCTCATTATGTCCAGTGACATTCGAAGAAATTAATAAAGAAAGTGTTGAACAGTTGAAACACAACAAAAAATATACTTGAGACCAGCACAGGACGAGATTAAGTCCGTGAGAACATGTCCTACAGTTCTGTATGACTTCTAAGCATCGTCATCTGAATGATGCGTACAAGAAAACCCTAAATTACTCTGTTGAATCCTAGGAGGATGTTTCAAGGTGGTTAAATATTTCATAGATCCAATTCATAATTTTTCAGTTAATTTCTCTGTTTCTTCCAACAGAGAACAATTACAATGCAGAATTTCAGAGGGATTTAACAAAAGACAGGGTCTGAACCCAGTTTAGGGTAGGATCACAACCCTAATCTTAGGCCAGCCAGCTCAGAGAGAGGGAGTAAAGTAATTATAAGTAAATTATAGCCCATCTCTGACTCAGACTTGTTCCAAGACAGAAGTGAAATAGAATACGCTGAGTGTGAATGGACTTTGTATTTAATAGGCTAATAGCTTCAAATGTGACTTGTGAGAGAGCTGATTGTTTTTTGTTTGGTGTATGGTACTTGTTATGCCAGATATTAAATGATAATTCTATGTAAGATCTGACATTAACAGAATTAACAGCACCTTCTGACATTAACAAAACCTTCTATAATAGGAAAAAAAATAAATAAGGGGAAACATCAAGTGCAAGATTGTGTTCATTCACACATTCATATTATTGTGGTCAGAACTACTGGCACATAGGAACCCTAGGCAGAGCACAGCAGAACAGATGTAATTCCAAAGAAATTGTGTCTAAAATTGAAAATACTTCAGAGGAAAGGTCTGCATTATTCCAGAACAAAGAACAGACTTTTTCCCTCAGTATGCAGTCTACCAAAATCATGTGCTGGTTTTTAAAATGCTGCCCTTTCAATTCCTGTTCCATGCTGCTGTTCCCTGGGCTCCAAATTCAATTTCATCTACGGGATTAGGAAGACACTGTTTGCCTCCAGTAATTTCGAGCTTTGGGTGGTAACAGCTCAAAAACAATATAACAGGTCTTGAAAAAAGCATCCTAATCACAATCAAGAGCATTTGGATATTTGGCGACCTGCTAAGGAGCTTGGATGTGCGCAAGTCGATGGGGCCGGATGGGATGCACCCGAGGGTACTGAAAGAACTGGCGGAGGAGCTGGCCGAGCCGCTTTCCATCATTTATCGGCAGTCCTGGCTATCGGGGGAGGTCCCAGTCGACTGGCGGCTAGCCAATGTGACGCCCATCTATAAGAAGGGCCGGAGGGCAGACCCGGGGAACTATAGGCCTGTCAGTTTGACCTCAGTGCCAGGGAAGCTCATGGAGCAGATTATCTTGAGTGTCATCACGCGGCACTTGCAGGGCAAGCAGGCGATCAGGCCCAGTCAGCATGGGTTTATGAAAGGCAGGTCCTGCTTGACGAACCTGATCTCCTTCTATGACAAAGTGACGCGCTTGGTGGATGAGGGAAGGGCTGTGGATGTGGTTTACCTTGACCTCAGTAAGGCTTTTGACACCGTTCCCCACAACATTCTCCTCAAGAAACTGGCTGCTCGGGGCTTGGACTGGCGTACGCTTCGCTGGGTTAGAAACTGGCTGGATAGCCGGGCCCAGAGAGTTGTGGTGAATGGAGTCAAATCTGGTTGGAGGCTGGTCACAAGTGGTGTCCCCCAGGGCTCGGTACTGGGGCCGGTCCTCTTTAATATCTTTATCGATGATCTGGATGAGGGCGTCCAGTGCACCCTCAGTAAGTTTGCAGATGACACCAAGCTAAGTGCGTGTGTCGATCTGCTCAAGGGCAGGAAGGCTCTGCAGGAGGATCTGGATAGGCTGGACGGATGGGCTGAGGCCAACTGTATGAAGTTCAACAAGGCCAAGTGCCGGGTCCTGCACCTGGGGCGTAACAACCCCAAGCAGAGCTACAGGCTGGGAGATGAGTGGCTGGAAAGCTGCCTGGCCAAGAAGGACCTGGGAGTATTGGTTGATAGTCGGCTAAATATGAGCCAGCAGTGTGCTCAGGTGGCCAAGAAGGCCAACAGCATCCTGGCCTGTATAAGAAGCAGCGTGGCCAGCAGGTCTAGGGAAGTGATTGTCCCCCTGTACTCGGCTCTGGTGAGGCCGCACCTCGAGTACTGTGTTCAGTTTTGGGCCCCTCGCTACAGGAAGGACATGGACGTGCTCGAGCGAGTCCAGAGAAGGGCGACCAAGCTGGTGAGGGGTCTGGAGAACAAGTCTTACGAGGAGCGGCTGAGGGAGCCGGGCTTGTTCAGCCTGGAGAAGAGGAGGCTCAGGGGCGACCTTATCGCTCTCTACAGGTACCTTAAAGGAGGCTGTAGCAAGGTGGGGGTTGGTCTGTTCTCCCACGTGCCTGGTGACAGGACGAGGGGGAATGGGCGAAAGTTGCGACAGGGGAGTTTTAGGTTGGATGTTAGGAAGTACTTCTTTACCGAAAGGGTTATTAAGCATTGGAACGGGCTGCCCAGGGAGGTGGTGGAGTCACCATCCCTGGAGGTCTTTAAAAGACGTTTAGATGTAGAGCTTAGCGATATGGTTTAGTGGAGTACTTAGTGTTAGGTCGGAGGTTGGACTCGATGATCTTGAGGTCTCTTCCAACCTAGAAATCTGTGTCTGTGTCTGTGTGTCTGGATAGAGACCAGCTCAGCTAGCACACAGCATAGAAACCCTCTGTGTGTTACAAAGCAACTATCTCCATTCAACTCCAAGAACAATAAATATGTAAACTTTTATGTAATTTTCCAGTGAAACAGAACAGTTGGCACATTGCCTGTGATCATGTCCAGTTCAGTTTTGAAGGTCTCCAAGGGTGGAAGCTCTACAACCTCTCTGGACAGCCTGTTCCAGTGTTCAGCCAACCTCGCATGGTGCTTGTATATGAGATGCCCATATACAATAAAACCTTTTCCTCTGCTATGTATGTCATTTGAATGTCGCAGCTGATAATGGCCTTCTGTAATGTAGAAGAATCCTAGTCTGTACATTCATTCTCAGACATTTTTTTTTCAGCAATAAAAGCATTACAGTTAGATTTTAATACTGAACTCCTTTATGTGCTTTGAGGCATGACTTCAGAGCACAGAGCTCCATTACAACAAATTATGATCTGTCTGTGTGTGGGACATACTATGTCTCAATATTCCCCCCGAGGCTCTCCTTATGGTTGGACCTGATGATCTGGACGGTCTCTTCCATTCCTTTTCCATTCTGTCATTCCTAGATGATTGTGTGATTCAGCCATGTGAGAACTGGAGCAAAAATATCCTTGACGGGGTGTCCTGTACAGTGAATTTTTCTCCTTATGTTAGTTTGCCAGAGCTCAAGTAGACCTGAACTTCAAGGGAAGGGTTGGTTTCGCTGATCATTCCTCAATTCCTTCCTTGAGAGAAGGGGTAGAGGGAAAAGTTGCAGGTGGGAGAAATGGGACAATTTGGAAAACTTATTATCACTTGGAAAATCTGTTTTAATTTTGTAACCTCTGTGGGACAGGCAGAGGAAAATGGAAAGGAAGAGGAGAGCTGTTGTCTTGTTTTGCTGCACCTGGATGTCATGACAGTGCATCATCGGCTGAGAGGTGCAAGTTACCAGCAGTGTCTAAGTTCCCTTCCCTGAATCTTGTTTTTTGCTTATTTGCAGGTCCAGAATTTGCAGGAGGACAAACAAGACACAGACCACAGGCGAGGGAAGGGCATCGACTGCGCTGCTCTCACTTGCATGGTCCAGCTGGCCCAGATCATCCTTGGCGTGGGCCTGGGGCTCTTGGTTAGTGTTGCCGGCAGTGTGGTCACTGTGATTTCTGCATCGATGGTGGCACTGATCGGCTGCTGCTTTGTTGCTTTTTGTGTTCGATATGTGGGGTAGGACTGCGTGAAGCAAGTGGAAGAAATTCCCCCAGGGGAATGTTTTCTTTCTGGGTCAGTAGCACTGGTGCTCTTGCCATGCTGATCCTACTGGTACACCCTCCTCTCTTACCTGCTTGGAGCAGTTGCAATTCCAGAGCATCACTGATCTGCAAAGTGAAGACTTGATAAAACTGGTTGCCTCAAGCCTCAGATTGAAAGTTTCTTTTTTTTTTGGCTACTTTACTGCTTCCTTCCTGTTGACCTCAGTGTATTAACACACTGTATTGTATGTGAAGACATGTCTGCTAGTGGTGTCTTGATGCCCTGCTTGAGGAGCCATGAAACTCATTATCAATTTGTGGAAGTAGATGAAGTATATGGTAAATTGAAGAAGTAATAAAAATGGACAGAGTTGGGATGAAAGTTGTTACTTACCTTGTTTTACAAGCATCTTAAGTTCGGAGTTATTCTCCTTGGTAGTCAAAAGCTGCAGGAACATCAAACAGTTGTCATAAGCCATGGTGCTATTATGTCATGATTAGCAGGTTCATTAAATGGTATATTAACCTCCCGGCTATCATAAAAGCAGATTTGGGTATGGAAGGTGATTGGAGTGTAAAAAATGTTGAAGCTTATTGTTTAACAGCATAATAGTAAAGCAATTATTTTATACTGGATCCTGCTGCTTGTGTACAAATGAAATGAAAGTACTGGCTGACTTTGCTATGAAAGTTTGGCTAAGGCTACTCTGCAAATCCATTTTTAGGCACCTAAACAATTGATCTACAGGAAACGTGCAATTTCTTAATTCTTAGAAGTCTGTCCTCTTGACTTTGATACTATAATTGAAAAAAATAAACTTAGCCAAAATAAGAATTGTATTCATGGTGGTAAGCCAGTCAAACCTTGGCATTGGAAATAACAGTATTTACCTTAATGTAGTATCTGTTTTCTCTGTTTACCTGCATATGTCTAGCCTTGAGTGAAATGGTTTTTGTTCTTTACAGAATGCTCTAAGTCAATTCAGTTCTGAAAAGGTTGTCATGAATTATTGTACAGATGTTCCTCTAAACTCTACAGTGAATCCTGCAGTCCAGATATTTGTATTTAATAGAGTATGGAGTTTGATTCCTATTTTTATTATATTGCCAGATTTTCAAAGGCCCTTTGTTTGTGAAAGTGATATGCTGTATTTATGCTGTGCTTCCTCGATTCTGGAGATTGTCATTTGTTATGTTATATGATAAGCACCACAAAGCCATCTACTAATGCAATATTTTTAATGAATGGGGATACAGAGAAAGACTGCTGTCAAGTATGTTTTTATATACATGTTGCACATGTACAGTCTCGACTGTTCAGCAAGCTAGCCGTTGAGGTCATCATCTCTTGGAGTAGCTCCACACAGTATGAACTGACACCAACACATGCAAGTCGTTGGATTTGAGCATGAGGAGCCCTTGCACACGTGCACCTGCTTCAGCTTTGTTTTTAAGAGTGTGGCAAGTCATTTATTCTCATAGGAAAAAAAAAAATAAAAAATTCCCTTATATGAGCTCATTAATTATACCAAGCCTGTGAAGGCCTCAGCTGCCTTTTTGTGTCTGTGTCACCTCTGGAGGCCCCAAATGGGGCTCAGTTCCTGGCAGACTTTACCTTTCTCCACAGCTCCTTCATCCTGCCTTGTGAAAAATACAAGTTTTATGGCTTCTTCCATTTTGTGACTCTTCATTAATCCCTCTCCCGTTATACTCAAGGAAGAGAAGAGCTTGCAAGAATAACACCCTGGACTGCGCTTGAAATACTTTGTAGGTGCCGGGATGGCTGGAGAACAAGGGCCTCACCCAGGACAAAGAGAAGGCCAGAAAATGAAGGATTGTTATCTTCTCAGTTCACTTATTGCCATCATTAACTTGCATTGATGCAGCATCTTGCAGGAGGAGGAATTTTTAACAGAAGAGCAAGGCTTCTGTGGAGCCATAAAAATAAGGAAAGGGGGAGGTGATTTGGTTCTGTAGGACAAGAAGACTTAAAGCACCATGTAGACCACCTGTGCTCCGGGAGCTGAGAATGGGTTAACTACGTAAAGCTCTAATTCCAATGTGAGGATGGGAAAGGAAATTTGCAACATTTACTTCTGTTTTTGTTAACATTTTCTTTGAGGTTTAATACCGTCAGAACCTTAAAAGTTGAATGGTCAGTGCTATCTCTGCTCTCTTACACAAAGAGAAAGCTGGCATTGATTCAGGCCCACAGAGTGATGGTAGGTCTGTAGCAACATAGGAATTGTGAACCTGAAAAGAGAAGGGAGATATGACTATCTTAAACATCAAAGCTTTTATTTACAAGTCTGTTCAGAGAAAAATGTTTCAGACACTCATATCATCTTTCTCATTATCTTTCCTTTTTCAAATGAGTTGTGTTCGATAGAACACACAACAGAATAGATTCAGCTTTTCTTTGACAATCTTCCCATAAAAGCATCCTATATTTGCTTCTAATACTTAAAAGTAACGTCCAACTTAATGTGTCTTTGTCACAAGCAAGCAAAAAAATAAGTACAATTTGGAAAACTGTTTAAAACAGAAGTATGATGGTGCTTATTCTGAAGCAAAAATATATATATTTCAGGTGTCACTGAAAACAGTCAAAAATGTTGATTCATGACAAGAGAGAAAAAAGTATTTTTTTCAGCTATTGAGTTATGTTACAGGCACTGAAGAACCACACTAGTGCTGCTAATTTAAGAAGTTCCACCTTTTCTGTCTTTCTACATGAGTTCAGGACTTCATTTGAGTTATCAGTATGATCAGTTTCTATATTTAGTATCAGCTTTTATTGCAATGATGTGAGTTTGAAAGTTAGAAGGACCCTGGGTCTGACCTTTCACATCTAGTTTTGCTTCCATATACATAAAATCACATAAATATCTATGTTGTGTCTCGGCAAACGATACGTCTAGATGAAGATGCAGATGTTTTGCAATAACCAGCCTTCCAGCTCTCCCACTTTAACAGAGCTAGGCATGGCAGAATGAAAGGAGGCAGGAAACAAGCCTGCTGCCTTATATTCCTGACACTTTCCTTTTTCTTTCTCTTACAAGTGCTTGTCATTTTCTTCCATTTAATAAACTGGCCTGTCATGTAAGTAAAGTGTTTTAAGAAGCTTTGATTCTCTTGTTTAGAGTACTTGCAGTATTAGTAATGTCACAGTTGCTCCCACACGCGCACAATTTTCATTCTTTCACAGAGATTTCAAAAGATTTCTTTGACTTCCAAACAAGCAAACAAGGTGTTCATGGGAGACACTTTTCTTCAAGATAAATTAGACATCTCAGGATGAGTCACAAAAGCCTTTCCCTTGATACAATTCAGTTTTAGCATCGGTGCCTGCAAATCACCAGTCACTGCAGTATGCCAAAGACAGGGAGATGGTGATGTAAACAGGAGATGTGTTGATGCTGAAATTTGATATTTTTAGAGTGTAACAGAGTTGCTTCATGAAGGAAAAGGGTGGAGGCATCTGCAGTAAAATGTTTTCACATTATTTTTGACATGATAAAGCTGTACAAAAATTACCTACAAAACTTTTCCCTTTAAGTCTCCAGCATTCATTTCTCATTCCCTAGCTGCTCTTCTTTGTTTATTTAAACGGCAAATGTTTGGGACCAGTCATGCAAAACTAAACTCTGAAAAAGTTTTCTGAATTCTGTTGTCTTCTATGTTGTATTCAGTTTCATACGTGCTTGTTTAGTTTACTCATGTTGTATTAATCCGTTGTATCTCCTGAAGTTGCTTTATTTTTCTGGAAAATGAATTTATCTCTCCATGTATTACTATTTTACCTGTGTATTAAAAGTAACGGCTTCACATCATGCAGGTCCATCAAACCAGAGAATACTGCCTCGTGTTGCTATAGGTAACTACTTGCAGTAGTTGGAAAACAAAATGTCGTGCTCTCCACTCTGGAGGGTGCAGTAGGCTGAGATAAATTTACCAGAGACCAAGAATGCTCCAAGGGAAAGAGGGAATGGGGCTGCTGCCTTCCTAAGAACAGAGCACTTCTTTCCTTCCCAAAGGCTGTGTGCTTGTTTGCCCCCCAGTGTTCAATGGCATTATAGCACTTCTCTAGGGCATGGGAGTTGCTTTCCCTATTGCTTTCTAACCCAACGCCTGTCCCTCTCTATTTTGTCTTATTCTGAAGTTTCCTTATAGGGATGTCCTGCTGCAGCTCATTTCTCCCTTGTGTGTCTACAACAAATGAAAGTTTGCTTGCTACGAGCTGTAACACTGCATAACACTGACGAAGACACATCCATACGGACACCTGGCGGTCAGAGGCCACCCAGGGCATGTCTAGCATCCAACTCATGCTAGAATTTGGCCTTTGAAACCTTCAGTGCTAATGCCAAGAGTCGGATCAGTAGCACAGCTGTCCCCTGCTTGGCTGGCAGGCCGGTTTGTATTGCACTGGTTCCCAGCAGCCGAGGTGTGTTGGGTGGCGGGAAGAGTGGTCACAGCAAACAGACAGGACAAGAGGCAGCATTCCTTGGCACCTCTGTTCTCAGGGCTCCTCTGCTCAGTAGGTGCAAAGTGTGGGGTCTAAGGAGTGGCAGGGGAAAGGAAAAGGTTCTGGCAGTGATGCGTTTTATTAGAGGCTGGGATCACTAGCCTGGAGTTGTGTGGCTGGCAGATCACGATATAAGTGCAAATGTATCCCAATGTATCCCAGATGATTCCTTTTGTTTTTCAATGTTGACCTGATTTTTTCTTTTTTTGGTGCAAAAAATACTATTTTGCAATACAATTTGCAAGCTATCAGATTCCAGAGACTGTAAGGGCTGAAGTAATTAGTTCTTAAATAAGTGCTGAAATTCTAACATCCCATTTGCTGAGCCTTTAAGAAACATATCCCAAATATTGTTAGATTGCCATAACATTGCAAAACTTGGCAATAAAACAGTTGTTAAAACTATGGTTATCTCTGAGAGAGGGAGAGAGAGATGGCATCTTATCAACATGTGTTGTTCTTTTATGAACAGCATGCCTATAAATTCCTTTTGTACTATTTAATTTGCAATTACATTATATCAAGTGTACTCAGAATCCAAGATTTCAGTTGTTGTGGTTAAACCCAGCAAGCAGCTCAGTACCACAGAGACATTTGCTCACTCCTCCCCTCTCCTGCCATGGGATGGAGAGAGATTTGGAAATAAAAGGTAAAACTCATGGGTTGAGATAAAGATGGTTTAATAGAACAGAAAATGAACGAAAAATAAAAAGAACAACAATTATTATAATTATATATATATATATATATACACAGAACAAGTGATGCACAACACAACTGCTCACCAACAGATGCCCAGGCAGCCCCTGAGCAGCAGCAGCCCCCCAGCCCGCTCCCCCCAGTTTTATTGTTCAGCACGGCACCACAGGGTGTGGGACACCCCTTTGGCCAGCCCGGCCCAGCTGTCCTGGCTCTGTCCCTTCCCAGCTCTTGGTGCACCCCCAGCCCCTTGCTGGCAGGGCAGCACCTGCTGTGGCTGAGAGTCCTCGACTCTGCCACAAGAGTTAAATGCACTTGACTTCACCTGGATCTTTGGATAACTGGTCGTGTCCAGGTCATCATAAATCACCTACAGCGCAGCTAATTTCCTCAGGTACTGGATACCCCCTTCCACGGTAGTCCACTTGCCTGGGTGACATGAAGCATCTTCCCTGAAGGGATACCTTTCCTCTACATCTCACAGAAGTCACTGCCAGAGGTTGAAGGCTTGCCCCTTTTCCCATTGCTTTGTCAATACCCCCTTACTAGAGAGGGATCCCAGCTGCTTGGCTTCCTCTAATTGCAGGCTAGTGGCCCCGTTATCCCAGCATGTGAACAGCCAGGTGACAATGTGCCCACCTGGATGATGGCTGGAATCTTTTTGTGTGCCTCACAGCTCACTCAGTGACAGGGATCGGGGGGTACTGCCTCGTTCATCACTTCTGCCTCTTCCTCCCAGTTCTTGTGACAGCCCTACTTCAGGGTAGCCAATCTCACCCCATCCTTTCTCCTTTCCCTTCTTGTTAGAAGTCTTTTCCCTTACTAGATGAGCCAGTTTTCACATCCAGTGTTTCTTCTTCACTGTAGGGATGGCTGATACCAGCACGAATTGGTTCTCTGGTTCAGCTGCAGGGCCTGTTGTGGGGCTGGATGTGCCACAGAGCCTGCCAGGGGAACTGGATTAGCTGCAGTGCCTGCTGCGGGAGCTGGATCAGATCCAGAGGCATTTTCTTCCTCTTGAGGGTGCTGAGTACTATTGAATAGTGCACTTTGATAGGTGCAGGCCAGACCCCAACACAGTGCGGTGAGCTGTAAATCTCTGGCATTGCCAGGACAGGGGCACACCTTTTTAAAAAATATATCAGGTTTTTAAGATTAAGTTCAGGGGTGAGTTCCAAAACCATCAGAGGTGAACACCATGGTAGATACCTGCCCACATCCTCCCACACACCTCACCACCGCAGCCACTCTGCCTCAGGGCACGTCCCTGGGTGGAATTCTTTAGAAGTGGTTTGAACTTAGACAGATCTGGAAACACACGTAGGAGATATAGCAGCAGGATCATGCTAGTTTGAACATCCCAGGAATATTCAAAAATTTCATGAACTATTGTAACTCGCTTGGAGGAGAAGAGGTGAACAGCGTGCTTATTAATAGTTGCCATGAGAAGGTTCCTGCAGTGTAAGGATGATAGCAATACTGAGTACAAATACCAGATTAAGTTCACGGTGGGTGTAACATGAGTGTGTGCTGTACACAGACAAACAACCCCAAGAGCAAATAAAACAACACTGTGAATGAATAAATCAACATTGTGACCAGAAGCTATTAAACTATTATCATGCTTACAACCAATTTGTTTTAACATGCTCTGGCCAGATCTGTCACTATCCCAGACCTTCATGCCCCACATTGGGCACCAAAGGAGCTGTTGTTAACCTGGCAGGCAGCGCAGCACCGCACAGCCGTTCACTCACTGCCCCCCAGTGGGATGGGGGAGAAATTTGGGAAAAAAGGTAAAATTCGTAGGTTGAGATGAAGACAGTTTAAAGCACAGAATAGGAAGGGATACTAACAATAACCACAAATACATACACAAAACAAGTGATGTACGATACAATTGCTCACCACCTGCTGACTGATGCCCAGCCTGCCCTCAAGCAGTGGCCATGCTCCCCTGGACAAACCCCCCACATTTTATTGTTCAGCACAATGCCATCTGGTACAGGACATCCCTTTGGCCAGCCTGGGCCAGCTGTCCTGACCCTGTCCCCTCCCAGCTCCTGGTGCACCCCCAGCCTCCTCTCTGGCAGGGCTGTAACAGAAGCTGAAACGTCCTTGTCTTGGTGCAAGCACTACTCTTCAACAACTAAAACATCGGTGTGTTATCAGCATTATTCTTATCCTAAACCCAAATCATGGCAACATACCAGCCACTATAAAGAAAATTAACTCCATCTCAGGTGAAACCAGGACATCAGTCTACATCTCTGAAAATGTAACCCCAAATCTGAAATTCAAAGTAGATTCATGATTCTTTTCATTATTTATGATCAACTGTACAGGTTCAGCACTTATTTAACATCATTAGTATGTCCTGAGAGCTGTAGGATCCCTGCTACCTTTGGTTCAGGAGCTCCTAGGTAGCTCTCTGCCCACACAACTGCATCACTGGATATGATCTGGAGCTCAGTAGGTGATGTCTTGATGAAAAAAAATGTAAGTTATATTTCCTTTGAACCCTTAGAGCTCTTTCAGTAGAAATAAAAAGAACAACAAAAACAGCTTTGAAGTTTAAGTGTTTATTACCATAAATATAGAATAGAAGATTTGAAATATATAACAGGAGGTGATTTGAGGACATAAACTGGATTTTTTAGAGTTTTTTCAGAATAAATATCAAGCAATACAAACATATGTTGATTCCATTGTATCAGAACAAAGATGTATTCACAGCAATTCATTTGCCATTGTAGAATCACACAGAATCACAGAATGGTTGGGGTTGCCTCTGGAGATCACTCAGTCTAATGACACTGCTGAGTGCAGAGTCAGCTAAAGCAGGCTGGTCAGGACTGTGTCTGGTCGGATTCTGAATATCTCCAAAGACGGAGACTCCACAGCCTCTGGGCACCTGTCCAGGTGCTTGGCCACACCATAAAATAGCTCTTTCCTACATTTAAAAAAAAAAAAATTGACTGAATTTCAGTTTGTGTCTATCTCCTCTTGTCTGTTTCTGTCCTCTTTGCCGTAATCCCCTGACCTAGCAAGAATTTACACACGTTAAGACCTCCCTGAGCATTCTCAGCTCCAGCCTAAACAACCCCAGATCTCTCAGCCTCTCCTTGCATGTCAGATGCTCCAAGCCCTTAGTCACCTTCACAGTCCATCACTGGCATCCCTCCAATGAGTGCCTATCTCTCTTGCACTGGGAGCCCAGAACTGGACCCAGCACTTCAGATGTCGCCTCACCAGTGCTGAGCAGAGGGGAAGGATCTTCTCCCTTGACCTGCTGGTGATGCCCTGCCTCATGCAGCCTAGAATGCTGTTGGTCTTCTTTGCTGCAAGACCACTTTGCTGGCTCGTATTCAACTTGTCCACCCATCAGGTTCCATAGGTCCTTTTCTGCCAACTTGCTTCTCAGCCAGCCAGCCCCTGCCTGTACTGGTTTCCCCAGATACATGTATCTGTCCCCAGGTGCAAGACATTGCATTTCCCTTGCTTGAGGTTCCTGTCAGTCCATTTCTGCAGCCTGCTGAGGTTCCTCTGAACGGTGGAACCACCCCCACAAACACCCACACCTTTTTTTGTCATCTGCAAACATGATGGGATGCATTCCGTCCCACAGTTCAGATCATTAGTGAAGATACTTATCAGAGTTGGCTTCGGTATATTGACCTCAGGTACCCTGCTGGTCACCAGCCTCCAGGTGGACTTTGTACTTCTGATCACAACCCAGTTCAGCCAGTTTCAACCCAGCTCACTTTCCACTTATCTAGCCAAACTTTCTCAGTTTGTCTATCGGAATATGGGAGAGCATCAAAAGCCTTATTTAAGTTGAGATAATCAACACCCCTACCCACCAAGCTAGTTGTGTCATCATAGAGGATTATCAGGTTGGTCAGATGTGATTTCCCCATCATTTTGACCCAGGACTAACTGTTGGTATCTATAAATTGCTAACAACTTTATTATCTCAGCTTTAGGATTGGGCTCGAAAAGAAAAAATGGAAAGTAATTTGATTTTCATATTTCTTGTCCAAGCTGATCAGAGACTTTTTCACAAATACAGCAAGAACTCATTTTTTCTACAAGATTTCAGTTTTATCCAGCAGGAAGCTAAATGGGACCTCTGAATGAAAGTGGAAAGCTTCAATGAACATTGACACTACAAGTCAGTGCTGAATACTTAATTTGGTCATTCTGCAATGACTGTCCTCATTCAGGTGGCCTAAGCAAGGAACAGCACAGGTTCTGTGGAGGAATGTTAACTCATTAGCCCAAGAAAATGAGCTATCTTTATTTATTTTTTTTTTTATTTTTTTTTCCCCAAACTGGTTAGTCTAAAATGACTCACCTTAACTTTCTTTTAGCACTCCCTAAGGAGATAGGTCAGGGTTTCAAAAATTTTGCTTGATGAAAGAAATGTTTTCTGTCTCCAGCTGTTTCATTGGGTTTGGGTATTGATTTTCGTTTGTTTTTCCCCCGATTTATTCTGGTGTCCTGTGAGTCTGTATCTTACACATACGGTTTAGGGAATTATTCTGAGGCTACACACAAATATAGTCTGAGAAACCTGCCCATATGTGCAAATTCATATGGATTTGGAAGCATTTACTCTAAGGAAAACAACTCTCTGCAACTAGGGAACATGTCTAAGGCATGTTAACAGCCACACTTAGCAAAGGAATAAGTTAACTCACTGCCAAACCTTCTCTTGCGGACTTTGTTTCGATCACTGCTGCTGAGAGTGCACCTGGAGGGAGCTCTTATAGCTGAGCAATCACGACAAAAAGGTATTTCCAATAGCCCCCTCTGGACGGCTTAATCAGAATTCTCTTTTGAAGCAAGAGAGAAATAACCCTCACTAAAAACTACAGACCAGGCTCCCACACTAATGCCCTTGAGCTGCACTGCACCCCTGCCGATGCCTGTTCAGCTCACAGATGTCTGTTACATCAGCTTTCTGTGCAGGCACCCGACTGAATAATCAAGTTGTAAGGCAGATGGTAGTGAAAAGGGTCGAATGGGACTGCGTTGCTTTACTGCTGAAAGGAGCGCCAAAATGATTCAAACATTTTCTACCACAGAGGCATTTCAAAGGGAAACCTGGAAATGAGATGGGAGGTTGTTAACATATTAAGAGCCTGGTTAGTTACTTGAGGGGGGTAGATATTCAAAAGTCCTTGAGCGATCAGATTTTGTGCCTCATCAGAGTATCTGGGCTTTGCAGGTTCTTTCAGACTGTCACTAGATGTCAGTCTGCACCTTCGGGTTCCTATCGCTCCTCAGCAATGTGCACTTCGAGCAGCACCCGAAGAGGTACCTCCAGCAGGACGAGACCCATAAAGAAAAAAAATCTCAAAGAACTGTGTGAGTATCGCTTTGTATCCTTCAGCTGTGTTTATTTCAGTCCACGAAAAGGTGATTGTTACAAACGAACACACCAATATTTGAAGGAAACAGGAGCTTTTGAAGAGTGTTGCAACTTACAGATTACTTAGGAAAACCCACCATACCCTGTTGTTGCTGTGAAAACGTATTCTCAAGGCTGGAGCTGGAAAGACCCTCTGCTCTGGCCCCATGCCTGATGCTGTGCGCACAGCCAGTGCTCCCAGTGCCCAGGCTGGAGCCACTGCCCATGCAACGCGGAGCCCAGATTTCATGCAGGGATAGTTGAGACTCACAGCACACGTGAAGCAAAATTCCTCTCTGTTCGTGCACAGCCAGAGCCGTGCTCTTTGGCCATGCTGGACACACACTGACCGGCTACACAGCCTGAGCTGCAGGTCAGGCATAAACCAACCTCTGACCAATTGTGGATGAGTTGTGCCTCTTTCAAACACCGTATCTGTGACCTAGACCTGGTGGATCAGCGGCTTAAGAGAGAGTAGCCCTCTTAGTCCATAGTCCAGTCCCTCTCTACACAACCAGGATATTTTCTTAGTCAGGTGATTTGCCATACATAAGGTTTTTACATCTTTTGTGATCAAGTATCTGAGGCTTCCTCTCATCATGACTATGATTTGTTCTGAACTATGGGTTGTTTTTCTGCCACAAAGTAATGTGTACATCGACATCCACAAAAGCACATGGGTTTTGTCATGCTGAGCACCACAGAGGAGGTCTTTTGGGCAATTCGCTATCTACTGAAATTCAAAGCTATATTTCAGATACCTGGATAGTTTTCTATGTAATGCACAAGAGCATTAAAGCATTTGAGAATAGGAATTACAATCACAGCAAGCCAAACAAGAAGCTCTGCTGTTCAATAGCAAACGCCAAGAAAAGAATCTAGCTTGAAGATCCATCCTCTCTTCTTAATTTAGGTGCTTTTTCCTGTTCTATGGAGATATGCTCAAGTCTGTCTGAGCCCTGGAGTTAGACATTCGTGGTACACTTTTCTTACACAACAGTGTGGCTTTCTTCATCTGCTAGCACAGGTATTTGGGCTTTCTCCCAGAACACATAACACCCAAATGCACTTCTTACAAATCCTTTGACACGTTAGGCTGGTAGATTTATACAGCCAGAAAGCTCACAGGCTGTGAGAGCTATCTCATCACGCACAGCATACTGAAACATTAATTAAACCAGAATCCGGGAGCAAGAATAAGCCTGTGATTATACAGCCAGGTTAATCATTTTCCTCTGGAAGGTGAAACCTGGGAGCCAGACCTGGATCCAATTTCTCTTCTGTGTTTATTCATACAAGGAAAAAATCTTGGTACTTCCTCTCTAGGGCTCATGCTCTAATCATTATGCTGCAAAGTAGCACTCAGTTCACGTTCTGAACCCACAACAGTGAGCACCTCATGCATCTGGAAACTGTTTCAAGCCAGAGGATTCAAGCACATCTGCAGAGAAGCCCGGAGATTCAGTCATTCACCAGGGATATGGAAAGGAGCATCTCCCAGATTGTGGGCAGGAGCTTTGCCCACTGAAGCAGTATCTCAAAAGGGAAGAGGAAAGAGTATAATCTGCACATGCATTTGAAGGCAGGGCAGGAGAAGCATATTTAGAGATAGATGCAGAGGGACAGGGAGAATGAGTCAAGTTTGCAGCCCCTCCTAACTTGGTGTGGCCTGGTACAGGGTGTCCTGTGCCAGAGTACCCCTTAGGGTACGCGCAGCAGCCAGTCCTGGCTGCAGGATCCCCATGAAATGCAGAGAGGTGCTACAGACATAAGCAGATTTAGGCATGCTCAGGAGCAGACTTCTAGGCACAAAAAATTTTACTGAAAAACTTTGAGTACCTACACACTTCAACTGGCAGCCCAGTCAGCATTTATGAACTTAGAGGGACAGTTGTACAGTACTTAAATGCTCAAGTTCTTCTGTGGATACATCTGATTTTTTTTTCCCCCCAGAGTCTTTGCATCTTTATAAAGAAGTCCATCAGCTGCCAGCTCACTTCTGCTGTTCTTCTCCAGGCACCTTGCAAACCTCAGTATCTTCCCAGTTAGGAAGCACCCAAGGCTGTAGTAGAAGTCTCTGCTGACTTGAAAAAAGGAACGGCTTCTTGTTACAAGTAGCAGAACCAGCTGCTTCCAGATCAAACTGGAATTTTACAACAGGAGTTATTGGCATTTACAGTAAACCTAAAGGAGTCTGCAAAGCGTAATTGCCACTAATGGCACTGCAATTTTCTCTGGACAGAAATAGCAAGTTTGTTCTGCATTTGTGCTTAGAGGTGACAAACAACCCTCTGCAGAAGCGCTTTTTTTCCTTAGCAGAGTCAGGCTGCAGGGGAGGGAGGTGGAAATAGAGAGGGCTTTTGAATATTGTATCAATATATTCATCCCACTTGCAGTTTTGGGTATTATTAAGCTTGTTTTGACAACAAAGCCAGAACTGTTGCATTTTTCCATCTTCTAAAAGAAATACTTTGACATTCCCATTTAAAATCGTTTTCCTCATATTAAAAATATTTTAAAAAGGGAATCTATAACCTTACCATAAAAAGTTTCACAGCTTGAAATTACCCTTTTTCATGCCCTTAAAAGTTCACTTCAGACCAATCCCAAATTATTTCCCAACTGTTTCGCTGGAACACCGGATGGGACAGGCACTCTCCCTGCCCTTCTCCAGGGTGAGATCTCCAAACTGCAGCCTCTAGGGCTCCTCACACCAGAGGATTTGAGCTTGAATTAATCAAAACACTGGCAAGTATCAATGCAGACCCTTAACAAAGACTTTAGCAGAACACAAACCTTTGTGCTTGGCTTTAGCTGAACCAAGAAGTATCCTGGAGCAAACAGTTTGAAGTGGCTACAATCTGTTTTTTTCCTCTTTATTTACAATCGTGCTGGTCTCCTGGAGTGAGTTACCAAACAGTCTGAAGCACAAGGGCAGAGCCTGCAGCCTCCGTGCCCCTGGAGGGACACCTGCCTTGCCACAAGGTTTGGGGCTGTGGGTTCTCCCCCAGCAGTGAGGCTGAGGGACACAATGCCAGGGGGGCATGGGGGTGTCACTCCCTCCCCTCCAAACCCAGGCAAAGCAACACCTCACCACAAAGTTGCAAGTCCTGCCCTGGGGTTTCTCCTTGGCTGTTCGGGTTGCTCTGTATCACGGCGGTAGCAGAGGGGACGAGGGAGATGGAAAAGCAGATGCTGCAAGGATCTGGAGGGGAGCTCAACGCTCCTTGTCCCTTCTTTCCTGGGTGCTTAAGAGAAGGGAAAGGATCCGAGCCTGAACAAGCAGAAGCCTTGTACCCACATCGGCTGCCTGATGCCTGTGCCCTCACCGGAGCCTGGTGAGGGGTGACCATGGCCAGGCTGGCATCATCTGTGATGCCACACAGCAGCAAGAAAGCAACTCCACGCCTCTTCTCTGCCACAGAGGCACAGAGGGGCAGGAGAGATGCTGGCCCCTTGCTGGCTGTGCTGCTGGGCTGTGGGAGCACAGCCGGGGCTCCCCAGCCTCGCCTCATCCCACGCGGCCCCGCACACCCAGCATCCGACTGTGTGCCCCCAGCCGGGGTTCTCACAGGAGCTAGGACAGGTGCAAGCACTAAAAAGCATCTCCTAGAGACACTCTGATCCCCAGTGCACCACAGGCACCTTCTCCTACTCCTGTTCTCCAGGCTGGGGGCGGGGGGACACACTTGCGAGACGATTTCCACTGACAAGCCTCGAAGAGCAGACAACCCCAGAAGGGCTCCTCTACCCATCCCTCCTCCCCTCGTCCCTACCAGGCATTCAGTGTCCCAGGGCCACATCCTGCGCAGACCCCACGGTCCCACCCCCGGACCCCTCCCCAGCCTTCTCAGCAGCGTTGCTCCGTGGAGGCAGCAGGCAGCACGTCGCAGCGGCTGCTGTACACCACCATCCCGGGCGGGTAGTAAGCCAGCTCCGGCTGCACTGCTGCAGCCTCTGAGGAAGCTGTGATGGGGTGTACGGGCACCAAGGTGTGCAGGGCCTGCTCCTCCTGCTCGGGTTTGGTGGTGTCGGTGAAAGGGCGCATGGTGGTGAGAGAAGGCGAGGTGATCCTCCAGAGGAGGCTCTTCAGTGCCTTGCGAAACTCCCTGCGCATGAGGCAGTAGAGGATGGGGTTGAGGCAGCTGTTGGAGTGCGCCAGGCACACGCTGATGGGGAAGAGGTACACCTGGGAGAGAAAGTACTCAGCGCTGAAGCGCACCACGTTGAGCTTGATGAGGATGCCCCACGTTGTCAGCGCTTGGTTGGGGAGCCAGCACAAGAAGAAAGACAGCACCACGATGGACACCGACTTAGTCACTTTGGAGCGGCGCTTGGTGCTTGGGCCGCTGCAGGTGCTGCCAACGTGCTTGTCACTGATGAAGCGCACCAGGAGCAAGTAGCAGAGGCTGATGATGGCCAGTGGCAGCACAAAGCCCAGCAGCACCTTCTGGATTTGGTACAGACCCAGCCAGAACTGGGCGTTGCTGCCTCGGCCCTCGGGGAACTTGACGAGGCAGAGCACATCATCAAAGACGGTGGCAGTGGTGGAAAAAATGGCTTGGGGCAGAGAAGCCAGGATGGCCGACAACCAAATGAGTGCGCAAAGCCACTTGGCAGAGCAGCAGCCACCCAGCGGGTCACCTCGCCGCTGGTTCTTCAAGGCTGAAGCCACGGAGCGGTACCGAGCCACGCTCATGGCAGTGAGGAAGAAGACGCTGGCATACATGTTCATGGCCGTCACGTAGGAGACGATCTTACACATCGCCTTGCCGAAGAGCCAGTTGAAGTCCAGCGCGTTCTCCACGGCCCAGAAGGGTAAGGTCAGCACAAACTGGAAGTCAGTCACCGCCAGGCTGGTCACGAAGAGGTTGATGGAGGACTTCCTCCAGCCTTGCTTGCTCTTCATCAGGTAGAGCACCAGCAGGTTGCCCACCAGCCCCAGGGCGCACACCACCGAGTACACCAGGGAGATGACGATCCGCAGCACGTCGGAGCTGTCCCCCTGCATCCCATCGGCTCTCTCCAGGTTGATGTTCTTGAGGAGCTGCAGGAAAGCCGACGCGTTGCTCCTGTTGCCCATCGGGGCTCCCTCCAACCACTCCAGCGCCGCGTCCCAGGGCTCTCCATCCGCTCCCTCCTTCATGCCGGCGGCTGCCGAGCAAGGACCGCTCTCGCAGGGCTCTCCCATCCCATGCTAGGGGAGGGACGGAGGGGAGAAGGGAGGGAAGAGAAGGCAGAGGGACGGCTCCGCGGCAGCGCTCCCCGTCCCCGGGAGCAGCACGGAGCGGGCAGCAGCGGCTGTGCAGGGCGGGCCGGGGGCGGCCGCCGCTGTTATATCCGCCCCGCGGGGCCGGGGCATGCGCGGCGGCGGCGGCGGAGCTCTCCTGGGTGCTGAGAGCGGCGCCCCCCCCCCCCCCCCCCCCAAAAAAAAAAAAAACCCAACCCCAACCCCAACCCCTCGTCCCCCGTCTCCCCCCGCCCCGGCTTTACGCGTCCCGCTTGGAGCCTTCGCCTGGGAAAAGCGGGCGGGAGGGGAGCGGGATGCGCGCCCCCGAGCCGGGGTGATGCTCACCAACACCGCCCCCCCCCCCCCACACACACCCCCTAAGAAAAAAAAAGTCCGCACGGTGTTTCAGGTCGTGAAGAAGCCCCCTGATCCCCTCTCTTTCGCAGCCGTCCCGCGGCGCTCTGCTCTGTCCCCAAAAGATCCGCCTGCGGGATGGGGACGGGCAAACCGCGGAGCCCCAAAATATCCCGAGCTGGGCAACCTGCCGATCCCCCCTTCTAGCCCCGGGGCGGCCTGGGGGTGCCTGTCATCGACTTTCAGGTGCACGGGGCCGTGCGGCTGCCCCCAGCCCCGGGGAGGGCAGCGAAAGGTCCCGGAGCGGCTCCGGCCGCCGCCCGCCCGCAGGGGGCCCCGCAGCGCCGGCAGCCGCCGGGAGCCGCCCGTGCCTCGCCCCCCGGCCGCGACCCCTGCGAGACCCCCGAGGAAAAGGAGGCAGGAGGTGGGGAGAGGAACCGGGGCTTTCCTATCCCCACCTCCGGCTTTAAAGGGACCGAAGTGAGGGCAGGTTTCGAGGGAGAAATGGATCCTGGGGGGGGGATTAAAGGAAGGTTTAACAGGTGGCTTGTTTCTCCGTAGCCTCCAAGATGATTTGTTTGATGGAAGTTCCTGCACGGACACGGCTGTGCGCCATTTGTTGCCAGTGGTTCCACCCTTCCCTCTGCTTTTCAGCTGCGGTGACCCTGTGGAGGTACCAGCCAGCGGCAGTGCTAACGGGGAACGGGGAACGGGAGTAATCAGGAAGTTTTATGCATCATTTGTATGGCACATAACGAAGGAATAACTTCCCGGAGTCAGCAGTGTAATGCCATGGGAAGGCTTTGCCTCCAGAAGGCTTGCTATGCTAAATGCACTGGTACCAGGATGAAAGAAAAATTTGAAATAAAGTGCTTTCAAAAGGCTGGACACAGAGGGCCTTGCATGACAGACCTCTGACATTTCATCCCCACTTTCCTCCAAGTTATGGATTTCTTTCTAGGCTTGCATACCTCTTAATCACTGACCAGGGTTGCATTCAGGCACTATTTTCAATAGTAGGGCATTAATATGCATCCCTTTGCCTGTTGAATGGCATCACTTTCTGACATTCTCTCCCCTTGACTATGCCATGGTTGCAGTGAAACACGACAGCCCCACTGGTGTTGCACAGCAGACCATAAAAGCGCTGGCAGGACACAAGGTCGAGGATCTTTCTACGCCAGCAGTGCAACAACCGTAACAAACAGACATAACCACAGTGACGGGACAGACAGTGCAGAAGTGGATTGAATTCTGCCCCATTCTGACCACATTGCTGCCTGTACACCCAGTTCTAACTATTTTACTGGGAAAACTGCAGAAACCATGTCTTGCATGAAATATTTTTTTTTTTTTTTTTTTATCATGTGAATCTTCCCCTGCCCTGTGTATCTTGTTGGTACACTGTGGAGGCTGCACAGTAATAAAGATGTATCGGGGAGAGAGGAGGGAAACTGTACCTGCACATACATTGTTTTTTCATTAGCCACCCAGAAAAAGCCACCAAGTGTGAACTGAGGTACCTGGTGGGAATACTGGCAGTGGGTTTTGAAAATCAGGGCTGCAAGCATGGGTTGCTTGTCCAGGTTGCTCATGTTCTGGCCACCAGACAGGCTTTCCAGTCTCCACTGGTTTGTCTTTTTCTTTCGTCATTCTTCACCTCAGAGAAGAAGTTTTAGAGGTATGTAAAGGAACTTGCTAAAGCTAGATGAATAATAAAAGAAATATTCACTGAATAATTTACTCATCACATCATCAGAACATTTCTGTAGCTGAAAAAATGTTTAAAAAAGTCATCAGATTTTTTGAAAAACTATTGCAAAATTCATTAGATACACTACCTAATGATTATTATTCTGGGAAATATAATTTTCCACTTGTTCCACGTCAATGCAGCAATGCTGCTAAAGACTTGTTGCTAATGTGAAACTTCCTGGAGTCTTCCCTTCATCAAAGTGCCAGTGCAACTTGTGTTACTGGCTCTATCTTTTTGACAACCCTAAAAAACTTGATGGGCGTAAGCTTTAGAGGAGTGTTCTGGCAATAACAGAAATAAGGGCTGGTTTGCTTGCTCAAGTGGATCCTTTAGAGATTTGGGAGAGGCATTTTGGTGTTTATTTAATACTGTGTTTATTTAATACTGTGCTAAAAGAACCCATTGGGCTAGCTTGGCTTGCTCGACTTCTGATAGCACCTATCTACAGGGTAAACTTGGAAAGCTTGCACCAGCTCACACCAACAGCAACTGCTCCCTTGTATCAGTGATAAATGTGCGCCGGCATGCATTTCCCAAATTGCACTAATAGTGTTTCAGATAAACATGCCAAATACACATTTGCTGAAAATGATAATTTTCATACAGTTCACCCTGCCCTGGCGGATCCATGTCATTTTTTGCTTCCTTTACAAAGCTCTTACAAACACAAAGGATTGATTATGATTACAGCAGTGACTGAAGCAGCTGTATGCTCTTCTGAAACTTTTTTAGCGAGGGAGATGGGGATTTGTTTTCGGTATGACAGCCTCTATTTTATTTTTATTTTTTTGGCTCAAAGCACATTTTTGAAATATTTCAATATTTCAATATTTTGAAATATTGAATATATTTGAAATATTGAATATTTTGAAATATTGTATTATTATTTCAAACACAGAAACATTCCAAATGGGACTATTTCTTAGGGCACAGTATTTTTTTTTCTATTCGACATACTGAAAAAAAAGACTGGTAATGGTAAAGGTCTTGAATGGATTTCATTACAAAGAGTTATTAATGTGTTACTTAGATGGGCTTGACATTATTCTTAAATGTTACCTTCTCACCAAAGGATACTGTTTTATGAATAATTCTTTTTATGGCATTTTCTTCTCATTAAAACACTTTTTTTTTTTTCTCGGTTCTAATTTCTAGAGCTCATATGGTCTCATATTGGCTTTTTATGAGCTTGTGGCTATGATCTCATGATTTTGACTATATTCAGATAGTGAACTGGTACAGTCTGAACTGGGTTTTACAGCTCTGCTTTCTACATCCTGACAGTGAAGATTTGGTGCAATTTGGTGTGTATACAGCATGGGAAGGCTTTCACAGTAATTCTTTTCTTAAAAGTGTAGAAGGAAATATAAGCAGGTTTTCATTACAAAACCTTGGTTAGATAACACAGTCATCATGACCAGAGGAAAACATCATCAATAAACTTCACAGAATACAGACATGTTCTCCAGAAAGCATTATTTAAACCTAGATACAAACTTTAATTAAAAAAAAATCATCTTAACATCCTCTTGTCATCTGCTTTCCATGTACATCACTGAGAACATATTTTCCTGACACTAATTTTCATAGAAAGTTAATTTCAAAGTGACCTGTTGCTCCACAAACTTGCTTCAAAATTGTTAATACGGATAGTAAGATCAAATGAGCTTTTAAGTTTACATGAAAGGGATCATTTTGTGAATGACCTGACCAATTACAAACAACAACCCAAGTCTGAACACTCATCAGGATTCTGAACGTAAGCATCCCAAAATCTCATGTAATGGAACCACGTAGTACTTTAGAGTTTGCTTCGCTCTGTTGTTGGAACCTATCCACAGACATGCCATAAGTGAAATGTAAGCAGATATTTTTTGCGTGAGTAACTTATGAAATTCCAAAAATCTTTAAAGACTAGAACTGAAATGGAAAGTGAGAGATCCAACACTGTTTTCATCTCAATTACCAGAAGTTAGCTGGGTGTAAGAGACTGTCTCTAAATGAAAGAGCATGAAAAAGATTTTTTTTTAAAAATGTACTTACAAACTTCCTTCTAAATATGTCTCCAAAAAAAGGAACAGATGCACAATAATTACTCAGCAAACTTTCCACCAGAGTCTTTGGGATTCAGAGTCATTCCCTTTCAGTTCATTTCTCTGCTAATATTTCGTAGTTTTAACATGGCCCACCACATCACATGTGATTTATATTCTTAACATTTCCCATCCAAGCAAATTGTTAAGCCGCCTGCACAGTTAACAGACAGCGAGGTCCAAATGGTGCTTCACCTTGCATGTGGCAGAAAAGGATTCATCTTTCTCCAGGGGCATCTTCTCTATCTACTGAATGGAGGAGTGACAACCAAGCACGTATTAGATGCCTTTTAGATCTTTAAACTGTGGGCAGGAGACTTTCATTCCCAGTGAAGCAGAATTTCTCTCACTGTTTTCACATGGTCTTCATTTTTTTTGCAACTCCTTAATATCAGATCATGTAATTTATGTTGTAGTTCCTCACCAATTATAACCACATTTCTGTCCCTCTGCACACGTTTATACAAGTATACAAATTATTACACACTTCTTTCACCTCTGGTCTGCAGGTCTACTTAAGGAAATTTAAAAACTTTCAGATATGGGTGGTTTGACAGTGTCTCTTGATCACAAATCTTGTTTTTGTTGGTTTTTGTTGTTGTTGTTTGTTTGTTTGTTTGTTTTGTTTGTTTTTTCCCAATCTCCATTCAATGAATATAGAGGCTTTTCTGTGTTGAGCTGTAGTTACTGAACTGCAATACCTTTGCTGCCACAAGAACACTGCTGATGTGGTGGTGTATTCTTTTCCTTTTTGTAAATGAAGTTAAATTATAAAAATAAAAACAGCCCTAACATTCACAAAAGGTTCCAAAAACTCAAGTTATGCCTCTTTTGGAACAGGAGGCAACTAATTAATTCCTTATCATTATATTTTAACTATTTCTTGTGAATGACTACATGGTTTAATATATAGGTATTTTATTTTCATAGCCCACAAATGCTCTCCTAAATCAGGCCTGTACTGGGAAGACAGAGTGCCATAAAGTCTGTGCATTTAAGTAGCTGGCCTCAGTATGTCTGCAGAGCACGTAAGTGCTTTCTAGTTGTGCCACTGCTTCACATTTTAAGTGTAGGGAACTGTGTTGGCTAGCACCACTGCAGCTCTTAAGCATGAATCCTACTGACCCCGGCATATTTTCTAACACTACACCCAGTGAATCATTTCTTGTGTGTGTGTATGTGTGGAAGCTGGCAGAAAGCCCAGGGAATTATAGAGATTTTGGTTCAGATTCCCACAGTTGTTTTTTTCCATTCTGTATGGCTTTTACTTCTACAATTTTCGGTCATTAACAACAACAACAAAAAATCAAAACAGAACAAAACACCCACATTTCCACAAAACCTCTAGAGTTCCTTAAGCCATTATTTCTTCAACATATCCCGATTTTTTTTTTTTCTTTCTCTCATGTGATGTTTTCTGGAGAAGAGGTATCAGGGAAGAAAGGAGGAAAGAGCAGGTTGAGAGGGTTAGTCCAGAATGAGAAACTTTGTAGTTTCAGAAAAAAGGCAGAAGGAGAAACATCTCATGCTTCAAGAGAATTATGGGCAATGGGAATTAACTTGGCCTGCTGAGAAGGAAGCCAAGATAGGATCCTGCATAAAATACTAGTTGTCTCACTGCATGCACAGTGAACAGCTACCCAAAAGATGATGGGAAGCTGAAGCAAATAGTTACACGCCTCGCACAGGACTGCTTTTCCGATTGCCTTCAAGAAACCAGCAGTTTGTAAACATATGTCCATCCCTTGAACTTTAATCCCCCCTTTCCAGTGCTCCTAGTCTGTTCTGTTTATTTTAACATTTTCCTTTTTATTCTATTTACCATAGATACCTCATATTTATTTAAATTATTTAAAATAATTTATTTAAATTTATTTTAAATATTTTATTTTAATTTTTAAACTTCAAGTATTAAATATATCAATTATTAAATTATATATTATATCAATTTCAGGTCACACTTGGCTTTAAATTAATGTCAGGGATGTACTGATAAAGATCTAAACAAACTACATCTTCCAGTGTCACAGAAGTGTCTATTGCCCAATATGTGACTAGACTATTCAAAGAATCCTAACAGTAAGCACACCAGGAAACTTGTCACTGTAAAGTGCAAGATAACACTACTCATATGCAAAACACATGGACAGCTGTATCAAAATAAACACCTTGCAATGAACAAATCTTCTTTTGGCAAGTATTGTTGGATATCAATATTACACAAAATCACCCTCTTCTTCATAGTTTGTGTCACTCCATTAGCTAGATGAGAGCACATTATGACTCATGAATCAAATATCACTACTCTTTTATAAATATGTTTTATTTCTGGACCTATCATGTCCCAAGCCTGGGAGAAGCCACATTTCTAACTCATTTAGAAATATTTGGATTTTTAACTCTTTCATGCATTTTCATTCTCTGGAGTTTGAGAGTTCTCCTCAGTTAAGGCAAGTATCTTACCCTTTGGGAAAGCCTGAAGAATGTCCATCATGAAGCCCAGATTGTCACGAAATGATCAGAGAAACACATGGGATGGCCAGTTTTAAGCAGGGGGCTACTGAGGAACCCACTATCAGTTTCTCTACAACTACGTGAAAGGAAGCCGTGGGGAGCTGGGGGTCGGCCTCTTCTTGCAGATAACTAGTGATAGGATTAGATGGAATGGCTTCAAGTTGCACCAGGGAGGTTCAGGTTGGAAATTAGGAGACATTTCTTCTCAGAAAGAGTGGTCAGGCATTGGAACAGGTTTGCCCAGGGAGATGGTGGAGTCACTGTCCCTGGGGGTGTTCAAGGAAAGGTTGGACGTGGTGCTTAGGGACATGGTTTAGTGGGTGACAGTGGTAGTAGGGTGATGGTTGGAGCAGCTGATCTTGAAGTCTTTTCCAAACTTAGCGATTCTATTATTCGATCCTATGACAGCATCAAAATGGTGCCATGTGTAGGCATCTATAGCTACCTGCAGAACAACGTGTGTGGGCTGGTACTGAGGCTGAGTTTAGTGATCTATGGTGAGGAGTACATAGTGCCCAGCTAAAGGTATAACTGACGAGGTGATTGCAAACTTTATCTACAAAGAACCTGTGGGGTGATGTTTGGAATTAGCCCCAGCATGGTAACACACCCTGAAAACACAGCAATACAGGGGGAAGCAGCCTGGAGGCCGCGTAATGGCCGCTCAGTGTCAGGCGCCACAGACCCCAGCTGGGCCCTGAGCAGCCTTTGACCTCAGGCGGGTCGACACCTCGCTTCTTCGGCGGCCAACACCTCGACCACCGGCGTGTCCCGAGCACCTTGGCGGTGTGAGTGGGGTCCCGCTGTGGGGCCGGGGAAACGAGGCAGAGGAAGGGAGGGCGGAGGGGAGCGGCAGCCCCCGCCTCGCTGCCCGCCCGGTTCGCTCCTCTCCCTTCGGGAGCCTTAACCCCGGCGGCTCCGAGGCGGGGGCTCCCGGCAGCGGCTTCCCGCAGCGTCTCCCTTCCCTTCCCTTCCCTCCCACCCCACCCCGGCCCTCCTTCCTCCGCCGGCAGAAATCAGACACCGGGCCGGCCCCGCGCAGCCCTTCGGGGGAGCGGCGCCGGAGTGCGGGCGGTGCCGGGAGGCCGCCGCTGCCCGGCCATGCCGCGGCCCGGCTGAGGAGTCCCCGGAGCTCGCCGCCCGCACCATGCCATGTGTCCCGCGGAGCCGGGCGGCGAGCGGCTCCTTCTGGCTCCTCGTCCTCCACGTCCCGGCGCTCTGCGGGGCGGGCGGGTCTCCTTTCCCCGACGGGAGGCAAGGTCAGCGGTATGCGGGCGGCGGTAGGGGGAGAACGAGGGAGGGAGGGAAGGAGGACGGCCGGGGAGGGCTCCCCGCCGGGCAGCCCGGCTCCGGGTTTGCTTCCAGCAGGACCGAGTCGCTGTTTCCCGGTGTTATCCACTCAGGGGAGACTGAACTCTCCGGTGTGTTAGCCCCCGCCGAGGCTTTGCTGCTACTACGCTCTGGTGGAGCGTGAGCTCCACGTCCAGTGCTTCTGTGCCTTCCTGCTGCTTTTTGGAAGTCATTAACTTGTGCTCTGCAAAGGCACCGCCAAATCCTTTTCTTTTTTCCTTCCTAGCATCTCTCTAAACACCAGTATCATTTCTCACTGCTGAACTGAACAGCACAAACTACAAAGGATTGGTATTTCTGGGATATGAAATAAACTCTTTGAGTTATTCCTGTTCATCAATGACAGCAAGTTAAGGCTGAGGGCTCCCGTGCTGGAGAAGCCTCCTGCCAGCCACTCCCTGCATGTTGGGCTGCTTCTTCAGGTGGCTTAACTTTACTGCACCCTTTCGCAGCAGCTGGATGTCCAGCTAGGGTAGTGTAACATAAATTTTATGCTGTTGCCTGTTTAAGGAGCATTAAGAGAAGCAGTTCCCAAGAGAGGAAAATCATGAGTAGCTGGAAGACTCTGCCAAGTGGTCGAAGGCTTGAAAATGTAGGAGGAATTTTTGCTTTCGGAAAACCTTCCCGATCTAATCGACAGCTGTGGTGCAGTCAGTGGGAGAGCCTGAGCACAGAGGAGGAAGTCTTCTGTGCCCCTCAGAGACAGTGGGAAGGAAAAGTGGTTAAATAAGCTGCTTGGAAAATGAGCAACAGTTATCCTGAAGTTAGTTTACACAGAATACATTTAGAGTGAATGAATACAATCATTGCGTTTCTGTGACACTTAAGAGGGACGGGACAGGGTAACAGTGTTAGCACATATAGCTGTTTATTTGCCAGGCATTTGGAAATGGATGTAGAATTAATTTTATTTTCTAAGCACAGTATTTTCTAAGCTTTGTCTAGAGGGACAGTTCAGCTTTTTTTTTTTTTTTTTTTTTTTTTCAGAGGAAGACTGAATGCAACGTTAAGTGTGAAACATTCAATGGTCAGGACTAAAACTAAAGTCTAGCACAGCTGTTAAGTGTCAGTCTTCACTCAGCATCCACAGTGAGTGTGGCTGGTCAGAGAGTTAAACATTGCTAAATGTCTAAGGCCTCTTTGAGTGGCTGATCCCCAGGATGGGTCTTTTCAGCTCAGGAGTGTTTTGTGGGTACAGAGCCATTCTTTGGCTTGGAAGACATCTGACAGCAGTGAGCAACACTAGTGCTTATCCTCGTGATCATTTGGAAAGAAGCCAGATGGTCTGAGGAGCAGATGCAGATGAACTGCAAGGATGAAGTTGAAACAATGGCAAGTGATGATGTGTCACGTTTTAAAGGAATTTTGTCAGAAAAACATGCTTTCCATCTAGAAGGAGTTATGCACTTCCTGTCACGTGTGACAGATTGTGAATGTTTTTCTCTTTATCCTAGTTTATCCGCTCTGTATACAGCAGTTCTTAATATAGGCAGTACTCTGCCATGTGTTGTGTGTTTGAATCCACACAGGAGTGGTACAGACAGCAGTGGTTTTAAATATTATCAGATGTTTGTCAAGTCCCAGAATTGGCAGGGTCTGCAGGGAGGGTTTCTCAAAGGAGCTGAGCAATTCTTAGATTTCTTAAGCAAGCCCCAAGGGCCTGGGGCTTGCTTGCCAACCTTGCTAGTCCATCTGTCCAGAAGGGCCCATGTGGTTCCGAGGCAAAGCACAGACTGAATGTGTCTTGCTTAATGTGAAGTTACAGCCATGCTTAGGGCGCCAACGCAAGCCAGTGTGCTCAGATTGCAGTTGTGGAAGGCAAAGTGGTGTTCCGAAGCCTCCCTGGGGAGTCTTCCCTTTCCTAGCATACAAATCCCAAGCAGGGCCACTTGACAGGTAGGGCTTTTGTGGAGAATGAGGAGAAGAACACCCTGCCATGCCAGCCGCATGCCAGCCCCGAAGATCATCACTGGCACCAAGATACATTTCCTCTATTCTGTGTTTGCTGGCACTAAGTTTTATGGTAGCCTGTAGTGTTTAAAAGTGTATTAATTGCTACTGTAGGATGATTGAGGAAGTCAATATTGATGAACACAACCATTATTCTTGTGCAGAGAGACTGCATGTGTTAAGTTATTCTCTCTGTTGCCGCTTCCTTTTTGTTCTCAACAAAACAAAAGCTCTTCTTTCCTAGGAAAGCAGAAAGGTATTATCAAAATTGTACCTCCTGTCTTGGTTTCAAACTCTCATCTCCAGCTAGAAAGGTCAAGTGGTATGTTAGGCTTAACATGGAGCTCAGTTAATTCTTTTAATATTGATGGGATTGCCTTTGCTAATATTGATAATGATAACTTGCAGAAATATCTTTAGCCTCATCTTGTTAAACTTCATTGTGTTGTAATCTTATTCCCTCCGGTCTTTTGCAGACTTTTTAATAATTCATTTCTGCGGTTATATTACAGTATAATATTATTTCAGCATAATTCCACTCTCCAGTGACTAATATTTAGAAAAGAATACTGAAAGGGTGGGTGGAAGAAGTTAGACTTCTCTGCTTTGATAATCTTGGTGTCACCAGATGTTTAGGCACTGTTTTCAGTTTTACCAATGATGTCTAAATTGCCTTGACCTCTACACACTAATTACTGTAGCGCTGAAATAAAAAACTTCCTCAAATAATTTGAAGTCCAAAACCACAAGCCTTTGGTCTTGCACGGAGTTTAACACTTAAGCCATAACAAATTAAGCTCAAGACATCAAGCAAAGTTGTATTGCTCAGTGGAAAGTAAGATTTCCTTCAGGGTTTTAATTAGATTGTTCCATAAACTGGGCGGAAAAATGGGGAAATGAGGGCCTGGTCTATCAGCATTCTCTGTAACCCAGCCTTTGCTAACATAGTATGTGACGTGGAGGGAAATAACCCAGAAGTTTTGTAATGCAGCTTCTTCAGGTAAGATGTTTTTGGGGGGTTTCTCCTCTAGAGAGGAGAGGTTTCCTCTGGAGAGGTTTCACCCTAAACTTTGAGGAAGGGAGGGCCTTGGTGTAGCTTCTGCTGCTAAATTGTCAGGCAGCAGGCGCTTGCTGTGCTGTCAACCTGCTGTGTAAACTCCAGACAGGAATGCGTGGATGGAGTTTTCAACCTCTCAGTCCCCACCATGCTGATGCGGACAAGGGCAGGAGGCATCTCTCAGTATTTGTGGTAGGTGTGAGTCTTCCTCTTGGCAAGACCTGCAGCTGTGGAGATCTAAGAGCCCACTGCTGTAGGTTATCCTGTGAAGGCACAGATTCATTGTAGGCTGCTGGGAAGACTTGCATACAAAGAAATCTATTGTATGGGAGAGTGGTAAGCTTGCTTCTGGAATAAAAGATGCTGTTGAGACAAGGCCAAATTGCTAATGTAGTTTACTTTATGTGTTGGGAAGTGTGGTGTGTGTTTGTTTGTTTTTTGACTGGGACTGTTTCACTGCACGTGTCTGAAGTGCCCACAGCCTGAGGACACACAAGCAGTAGTGTCCCGTACTGCAGCTGCTGGGAACGAAGAAGCTATGTTCCTTCCCAAAGGCGATGAATCCAGACTGATAATGTGTCTGGGCATGATTTATCCTGTGTGGCTTTGAAGGTGCAGTCAGTGGAGAGATGTGTGTCTAGAAGGATTGCCTTATCAGTCGTTGGGAGGAGTAAATTGCTCTGAAAGCTTATGGAGCAGGTTAATTGCTTTGTTAACCAGCTTAATTAATGAATGAGATGTAATCATTTCATGTATAAGCAGCTGAGGCTTTGGAAATAAAGATCAGCCCTAGGAAAGGAGGAATTGAAATGACATGTATCCTCACACTTTCTTTTTGATGAAATATGTTCTGTCTGTGATTTCTTGGGCTGAAATCAAGTATGCCAGCTGAAGATCTGGCCTTTAGGGTATGAGTTCTTAGGGGCTGTGTCTTACATGGGTTTGTTATTTGCTTGGGGCTTTTGAGTTTTACACTAGTTTTTTTTTTTTTTTTTTTTTTTTTTTTAATCAGTGACAGGTGTTCTGTGGCAAGAGACAAGAATGCCAGCAATGCTTTAATTCCCTGGTAGATCCTGATTTCTTCCTCTTCTAGATTCTGACAAGGTGTCCAATCTTATCCTGGTTGGAAAACCTTATGCAAAATGGTACATTTACTTTATTCTCTTTCAAAACCACTCTTTAAAACTCCCTCTGCTGCAGCATCTGCTAAAGCTGATGCTACTGATGTGCTGTTGCTGCAGCCCACCAAGCTGCTTAGAAGTATTTTCTTTCATTTTCCTATGTGTATTTGTAAGGCTCTGTCTCCTCCTTCAGGTGGTCAGCTTTCTGAATGTGTGGGGATCTTCTCCTTGACCAGAGCCTAGTGTGCTTAGGTTGAAAGACAGTGTTGCTAGCTCTAGTGGGATTGGGAATGGGGAGAGTCAATACTTGATTTGCATGGTGACAAAATAATTAAAAAGGAGAATGTTCAAATTCTAAAATGTGTTATGATTGGAGACTAGAAAGCCCAAGTAAGGACTGTATTGCAAAGTGGTCTGTGTACTGTCTGCCATTGTGCTAGTAGGATTGCATGGTGAATTTCTGTCACTCTCAAGTTTTCCTTTAAATCACACAGCCTCTGAACAGGCTAGCACTTACCCTAGTTTTGCTTCTTTTTTTTTTTTCCCCTTCCTCTCAGAGCAATTTGTCAAGACACTGCAAGAATACCACGTGGTTGATCCAGCAAGAGTAGATGCAAGTGGGCATTTTGTTTCTTTTAATTTACACCACCACATCTCAAACACGAAGAAGAAGAGAGATCTCAGCAAAAAAGGAAATGCGGTGTATTATAAAATTAACCACAAGGAGAAGGATCTGTTTTTCAACTTGACTGCCCACATGGGATTTCTTTCCCACAACTACATAGTAGAGAAGAGACGTGGCAACCATACTAGTGCAAAGATTGCAACTCACTCAGGCGTTCATTGCCACTTCATTGGCACAGTATTGCAGCCAGGTTCTGGGAGCGGGACAGCAGCAATCAGCACGTGCAGCGGCCTGGTAAGTGACATTTACAGGGGTTCTGGGCTAATTTTGGTGTTATTAGAACTAAGCTAGAACATTGGTATATGAGTGTGTGTGCTAAGAAATGGAATGTGCCAATCTGATACTTTACTGACACAGTTCTCTAAAAGAAATGATTTATTATTATGGGTGTAATTTGGAATTTTGGAAGAGAGAATCAGTAGGTCAAAAGTTGGAGCTGAGGCTCTTTGGGGTTTACGTTTGACTAGTTCCATGTTTTTTTTTCTCTCTGATGCTCTGGGCTCTTTGTCTTATGGCTTGAAGCCATTCAAATATATAATCATTGTTTTGATCCTGCTAGTAGTTGGAGTGCTTTTGCTGCGTGTCTGGATGTGAGTTTCTGCTTTAGTTTCTTCTAAAGCGAATGTAGCTCAGGTGCACTGAAACTGTTTTGCAAACCACTCCAGCAGGTGGTAGGTGGGGACAGCTGGAAGACATGTTTCAGAACTGCTGTGCAACTTCAGAAATAAATGCTAGGGTAGATGCAACCTTAGCCAGAGCTTTAAATTCAGTCCTGAATCACATGTAGGCAACCTTCATTCAAAGGAGTACTTTCAAGGCTGGAACTTGAAGTCTTACATTTGTCAATAGCCTGTGGTTCAGACTGAGACAAGCAGGTGGAAGCCTTATTTTTGCTGTGCTTTGTTCTTTATCACTACTGTAGCTCAGGTTTCTAGTTCTAGAGGATAAGGCTGGACCTATCTTGTCAGGGAGGGAAGGAAGAGGCAAAGTTGCCTGGACGTGAAGAAAGTAATGGTTTAGGGAGCTTTGTAGAATGGCACACAATCTGTGAGAGACAAAATGCAAAGGGCTTGTGGAGTATGCAGGCAGAGGTGATGAAGTATGTGCAGCCTGTGTGTGCTTTAGTGCCTTAATCCTTGTGTGACAAATAATAGCAGTTTAAAGTGCATAGAGCAGCACATCGATGCCTCTTGGCCAACACATCTCAGTTTGCAACAGGCTAGGGAATGAGGGTTCACTCTTGAGCCTGATACTCAACGCCAAGGTATCTGTATAGTACATCTGTTCCCTGCCAATCTGTCTATATCCAAGTGAGTTCCTTGCCGTTGAGAAGCATGAAGCTTTCAGAAGCTTTGGGAACTTTGGGTTTCATAAATAGCCTTACAGCATATGAAAAGTAACATGAAGACAGGTCTGATGGAGATGAGTTAGGAAACTCTGGAGTACCACACAAGTGCTGGCAACACTTTTGGCATACTGCCTGGAGAATTAGACTTTTACTTGAGAGCAGAAGCTTTAGTTCCACAAGGATGAATATCAGGGATCTTCTTGGAAATTCTTCCACTGGGCACCAGTTTATGAAAACTTTCCTGAAAGACCTTATGTTCATTGAGGGTCTGTAAGGAAAAGGTGGTGTAATGATACAAGTAGTTTCTTTGATTAATTTGTTGTGTGCTTTGCCAAAACAGCTTGGTTAGTTTTCATTAGGATGAGAACTTGAAAATGAGATGGTAGAGCTTCATTATGCCTTCTGATGTGTTTAGCCCACAACAACAAAAAAAATAATTTATCAAATTACATAATAAATATATGTTTTGAAGTGACCCTTTGATTTGAGTTACAAACTTTTTGAGGTTTACTTTGATTTGGGGGTTTTTGAACCAAAGTTTGCTGGAAGAAAAGCCTGTGGATTATTTCTTTTTGACAAAACACCTGTACCAGACAAATATGGTCTCATTTTTTTCAAAGATGAAACCTTGAAAATACCGAATCATTAATTCAGGTTGAAAGGGGCCTTGGGGGAAAATTATGATGACTTTGGAATGATGAATGAAGTATAAAAGTCACTGTTCTGAAGAGGTTGTAGTAGGAGTTGGGTCTGAATCTTAATAACTGCAACTGCCACAAGCTTGGAAAGGTGGCTTAACTTGCCTTTCCTCTGAAAGCTCTTTATAAGAGCCAGTGTCAATAAAAACATCTGTTAATTAATAGTTTTGCCAGTGTTGAGAAATACAATCTGATTTTCAGGATGAAAACCTGAGGTTTCCAAGCCTGTTTGTAGTTGTCTGCTGCTTCCTGAGCTAATGGGTAAATTATTTCCATCCTGGAGATCCCCATTTTTTTGCTCTTCAGCACCATCCATATTTCTGCTTCTGTTTTTTCTTCTTCCTGGGATGTATTGTGTTTCTCCATTGAAAATATTTTTTTTTCTTTTGTCTTAAAGATCATTCTGACATAGCACTGAAAGTATAGAAAACATAGAAATGGATTTATATTTCCCTTTTGTTTTTAGCATCATAGAATATCCCAAGTTGGAAGGGACCCACTCGGCTCATCGAGTCCAACTCCTGGGCCCCAAAAATCAGACCATGTTTCTGAGAGCCTTGTCCAAACACTTCTTGAACTCCAGCAGCTTGGTGCTGTGACCACTTCACTGGGGAGCCGGTCCCAGTGCCCAACCACCCTCTGGGTGCAGAACCTTTCCCTAACACCCAGCCTGACCCTCCCCTGTCCCAGCTCCATGCCGTTCCCTCGGGTCCTGTCGCTGTCCCCAGAGAGCAGAGCTCAGCGCCTGCCCCTCCGCTCCCCTCGTGAGGGAGCTGCAGGCCGCCGTGAGGCCTCCCCTCAGCCTGCTCTGCTCTGGGCTGAACAAACCAAGGGACCTCAGCTGCTCCTCATGTATCTTGCCCTCCAGACCCTTCACCTTCTCTGTAGCCCTCCTTTGGACACTCTCTAACAGTTTTATCTCTTTCTTATACTGTGGCACCCAAGGCCACACACAGTAGTGGAGACCGCACCAGCGCAGAGCAGAGCAGGACAATCCCTTCCCTTGGCCAGCTAGCAGTGCTGTGCCTGATGCATCCCAGGATACCGTTGGCCCTCCTGGCTGCCAGAGCACACTGCTGGCTCATGTTCAACTTGCTGTTGACTAGAACCCCCAGATCCCTTTCTGTGGGGCTGCTCTCCAGCCTCTTGTCCCTCAATCTGTACGTGTAGCCAGGGTTGCTCCGTCGCAGGTGCGGAATTTGGCACTTGCTATTAATTTTGGGTTAGATAGAGGAGGAAACCGTGAAGAGAAGGTCACTGCTGGAACATCAGAAATGGATCAAACGGTGGCACTTGGGAGAGCAGATGTGAAATCTCTTGAGTGCAGGAGAGCTTCCAAGAGGAAGTGAGGGGAGGAAATGTTTTAGTTCTTGTCTCTCTCTGGAAATAATATTTGGACTTGTCTTGGCAGGCTGTATAGGGCACACTTCTAATAATGCTCCATGTTTCCACAGTGCCTTTCAAGCAAAAGATTATCATGAGCTTTTCCAAACAGTAATGCCTTGATTCTCAATCGTGTATTAGTCCTGAGCTCCCTTGCTTAGCTGCTAAGGCTTGTGTGAGCCTGTCCCCTTAGTGGGGCTGGGAGGGGACACATTTCAGAAGGTGAATGAAACGAATATCCTGTGTTTATGCTCTGAGTAGCAGATTAGTAGCTCTTCCAGAAGAGCTGGGAAGATGAATTTTCTCTAATAATCTGTATCCTCTTCATTAGAATAAGGCCCTCTTTTATTCATCATGAACACAGACGTTGTTTATAGCACTTTCAGATGGCAGAGCATCATTAAGGCTTTGTTTCCTTTACACTTGTTTATAGTGTAGAGCTGTCAACAGACAGTTGCTGTTGGACTTCTGGTAGTGTTTTTATCTTCGAAGACTGTTTAAACATTAGCATGGAAATGGAAGACCAGTGTAAGAACATTAGTATGGAAATTAAGAATGATCTGTACACTTGTATCTGGTAAGCTCGTGGCCATACTGGGTGACGTCTCCATACAGGTCATACTTTAGCTCTCTCCAGCTGGTCAGAAGCTTGCCCCTGTCCTGATGGACATCAGTGTTTACCAGAAGTGCTGCTGTTGTTTGCTGCCCAGGCAACAGCAATGCAGTACACAGTCATGAAGTACTGTTTGCTTATTTATTCCTCCTCCCACCTTCCCCTTGCCTCCCCCAAATCAAGCCGCTGCAGAACACTGCTGGTTCTTGGCAGTGACAGGCAGGCAGGCCAGACCTGTCGGCTGCTCCATGTGCTATCAGTCTGTAGAAAACTGGGTCAAGTCTGCTGCCTGTGCCCAGGATTTTTTAAGATTTCCCCTGCCTCGGTTCTTCCTTCTGTGTCCCCACAGTCAGAACAGCCATCTGTGAACACTTGCTTGCTGGCTGTATGACAGCTTTTCTTTATACAGCGGCTGGTGGAAGATGCACCTTTCCACGTAGATCAGTGCCTGCCCTGGCACTTGTGGCAAGCTTCTCCTTGAAAAGAATGACGATGTTGAATTCTACTCAAGTGTAACCATTCTCCTTTTTGCAGGATAGTACTTTTAAGTACTACCCATTATATGAGACGTAAGAATGAGGTCTAGTACTTATGGAGTGTCACCTGTCTTCTTAATCTGGTCCGCTCAAGAATAGTTTCTGTTGCAGACTTGCTTCAGTTTTGGGAAACTCAGCATGATCACTGTTCTCCTGCTACATCCCAAGAAACTTTTCTGCTTAGTGTGAGATGGCTTTTCCATGCTGAAGCATGCATTATCTCATGGTCTGTCTCAGGCCGAAAAGTTCTGTGCAGGTACCATAACAGTACTTCATTAGCATTACGTGCTGTATGAGAGTAGTTTAATACTACTGTTCTAGACTTTCTTGGGGACATGGAAAGCATGCATCATGTTGTCAGACTATGCAAAGCTAGTGCTTTCCTTAGACAGGATTGGGGATAAAGGAATCTTTACTTTAAAACGGTTTTATGATATTTTGCTCTAAATTAATAGAAGGATAAAACACATCAATAAGAGGTAATAGGGATTCTTGTCTACTACATCTTCCAGCTTGTGAGGTTGGTTTGTTAGCTCTGTAAAAATTTTTTTGTTAACTTGTTATTAACGATAGCCACTAGAGCCCTGCAAAACTCCTGTCCTGCATAACTTACTCCTCTAGCCCAGAACAATGGTCGTGTTTTGTATTTTGTATTTTGTATACAGGCATACCTGTACGATAAAATTGTTTCTCTTCAAATGCAAGTAGATTTTGATTATCACAAGTGGGTAAATACTTGAGAATGCAGAAGTACACTTAAAAAGGCTACACTTCTCTTTTCCTTAAGTTGCCCTTATGACCATCTGAAATTGGATTCAGCACTGTGCCATGATGGGGAACTGTACAGCTCCAGAATGTGTCAGGACAAGCATTCAGGTTTAGTGGCTCTTACTTTAAGATGTGCTGATGACAGTGAATTGGAGTGTATTCCTGCTGTGCTACCTCAATAGCTGAACTCCATTCTTGGAATAAGTGTCTCCTTATTAATGTCAGTTATATCTCCACTGCATCCTCTTCTGGTTTGTCTAGCCAGTGATAATCTTCTGGAGCCAAAGTGTAGGAATGACCCGTCTGAAGAATGCCAGGCATGAAAGCAAGCTGCCTACCTTTTCCCTGGGGATAGGAATTTCTCCATGGTTGGATATAATGGAACTGCCAAAGTCTAAATGTTGTGACTTGGCTCCTTCTGTCACTTCTAAAGAAGGAACAACCTGCTCATTGACTCTGTTGTGTACTTGCTGTACATTTTTTCTCTCAGGCAGTAGTATGGAAAATGCTGTAAGTAGAAAAATAATACACTGAAAGTAAATCCAGTGTTCCCTGGGCATCTGTTCTATGTCATGCTTTATTTGCCATTTTTCTCCATATAATAATAAATATTTGGATATTCTCTTTGCTTGACCTGTGTGTGTGATTTTATTTTCTCTGCAGACCAAGAAAAGATAGGGTCTGTGGGGGTGGTGCTTTTTTTTGTTGTTAAACAGATTAATCATTCAAACTTTGAATAGTATTTGCTGCAGTACTTTACTTTATCCATCCCTTTTCTTTGTGTTTGAAATCCAACTTTATCCATCTGCCAGCTCCCTTCCCCCAGTCTATTGTCAGCAAAAATACTCTAATTGACAGGTCAAATGAATCTCATCAGTGATCTCAGTACTTGAGAATCTGTCTGTGGTGGCTCCCGGGCTTGGTCTTGTCACCTTTGACCAGTGTGAAGTTGCTAGCCCAGAAGCTGGGCTTGGCTGCAGTTTTTATAACATTACATATCAGTGGAATTATCATTAATTGGATACGTTAAAGTAGGGATTAGTTGGTAGTAACTACCCTGAATGATGTACTCAGAATTAGACTGCCTTGCTACTTCAAAATAACTATTTTTTGACAGTACAAAAGACAGACATTTCTTATAAGGTATTAAGAAATCTTGTTCTCTTGTTTAATTCTGTGGTTACTTGCTAATTGCTTTGGAATATTGTTAGAAGGCAGAGCTACCCAGTCACATTTCCACTTGCCATCAGTCTTTTTAATGAATTGTGCATTTTTGTGTTCTTCTCGCCCCTCAAAAATCTCCACTGGTGATTTCATGTGTGGTGTGTTTTTTATACATAAAAAAGCTTCAAAGCTTTTCATTCACTCAGAGAAAGCTGTGGGAGTGTGACTTCAGTCTAAGGGTTCAGAACCCAGAATTAAAAAAATATAAATAACGTGTATTTCAGCTTGATTGTGTAGTAGGGTTTGTAAGACAGTCTGTTCTTTGTTTCTTCTAGTACCTTTGAATGTTGTTGGCCAAACTCTGCCCAGTCTGAAAGAGAAATGGACATATCAAAGATATTAAGTTATTACTGATTTTGCAGAGAAAGGTGGGATCTCCTAATCAGAGAAGTGATGAACATACACAGGTGCAACTATGACATGGTACTGGGTAGGATGCAATGCTACTGCTGGCATTGGGGATTGCTGAAGGAAGAGATTCCAGAGAGATTGGAGAAAAAAGCTGTAAGTGAGGAAATGGAGCATGTGGGAAGCAAATCTGGGGAGAAAACAGGTTTTGATTAGTTCTGCTGTCCGTACAACTTTTTTTTTTTTCCTCTTTAATTCATTTTCATGATGCTGAAAGGAAGGGTCCAGCTTGGGGATTAACAGAATTGTTTTTCCTGGTTGCCATATTAACAGTGTGCTGTACCTGCTGCCCATCATAGCACATCCTTTGTATGTAATTATTAACAATGAGCGTAAGAGGGGAAGAGCTCATGCTTTCCTACATACCCAATGATGCATATAATGTGACAGTAATAGGGACAAATCTCGCCAATTGTATGCCTTTTTTTTTTCCTATCTGTTTAAAAAAAAAAAAAAAAAAAGAAAAAAGTACCAAGAAAAACCTGTCTTGCTCCTGTTCTGAGCAGACAAACAATGGCCGTAAGTTAAGTGGTAGACAGCAGTGGGTGTTGTAAACACCAGACTGAAATACCCTGTGCCTACTGCTTTCAGTTAGAGGATAGATGGGCTGCTGGTACTTTTACAGCAGCTCTGTGATCCTGGCTGCCAGCCACAGCTGCCAGCCAGCAGTTTGGAGATCAGGTCCTGTCTATTCAGTGTTCTCTGTCTGCCACAGAGGAACAGCTGCAGGCTGTGAGCAGGGTCAGCATCAGGGGGCTATTATACGTACATGTATATTAGACATACATAACTATATATATGTACCTGTAGCATTGCAGAAGGGTTAAACTGTAGCTAAAGCATATGGGCTAAGATGCATACTTGTGTGTTAGGAAGACTTCAGCACTGTCGTATGTGTTGGGTATTATCAAGCCATGCTCAAATATGTTGGGTTTCTCTGGAAGCTGAGGCTTATCAAAGAACTTTCCCAAACCAGTTGCAAATTGAGATAAAATTCAAGTAGCTACTAATTTAGGCTGGGATACTTATGTGCTTTATGCACACACTGGCTCCAGGGTGTGCTCTGGAGAAAGACTGATCTGAAATTGCAAGCTTTAAAAATAACTAATTAACTGGTAGTAATAATGAACTGGTCTTGTTGGCTAAGCAGTGGCAATGTTTAGACACATCCATTGTGTGTTCCAGGTAGCTCCGACAACAAGTCCCCAGTAAAACTGCTTAGGCTTATTGATGCCTGGAAATCCAAAAAAATAGATCTAAATCCGTTGTATTTGTAACTCGTGCTAAGGCACAAATGTGTTTTTTTTTTTTTTCCCAAATATAAATATGTATGTATATATTTAAAACACTACTCAATTAGAACTCGAATATCTGTTTGTTTTGATGCAATGTTAACTAGATTGGTTTCCTTGTCTAGAACCATCATGGAGCAAATCTGATTGAGACCGTAAGAATGGAGGCTGTGGGTAGGGCAAAGGTCTATTTTACCCAGTATCCTATGTCCAATGATGTCTGCAAATAAATATCTAAGGAAGAGTAAGAATAGGGTATTAGGACATCTCCCTCGCATTTTGGCTTCCGTCAAACTTCTTGGTATGAAATTTATTGGATATTTTTTTTATTGAATCTATTAACAGGTTCATCTTTCACATACTTTCTTGGGCTCCCCAGAGTCACTTGGTGCTAGAGATGTGGGTCTTTACTATGAATTTTAACACTTAAAAGAAGCTAAATCCATCTAAATCCATTTCGTTTTTAACTAGCTTTCTGTCAGCTTCTTTTTGATTTTTCCTGAAGTTACTGTCTTGGAGGAGACGATGAATGGTCAGTCATTGTTCATGGTGTTTGAGATGCTTTTGTTCAGTTGCATAGTATAGTCTATGTTACCTTTTTGTTTCCTAGTGTTTCAGAACACCTGATACTGCCTTTTTTTTTTTTTTCTTTGACAGCCATTAGGCTGTTATATACAAGTTTCTTTTCTTTTTCCTTGAAGATACCAGCCCAGGTTCCTGTTTCTCTAGAGCAGCAGACAGGTCAGAGCCCATTACTTAATGCACAAAGATTGGGGCTGTTTCTTTGCTGCTTTTTCTCCTTTGCTATGCCATGATATATTGCTTTTCATTAATCTGCAGTGAATTCTTACCTTTGTGCTCAGCCTTCTCAGTGAATTGTCGTAAATGAGCATTACCTCCCACACAGCCATATCTGCAACTACTTATTGTAATTGTAGGAATAGTTGGAGACTTCATTGTGAGTTCTTGCTTGTTTTTGTATAGACTGTCTTTCTCAGCTCAACTTGTCTGAAGTTTTCTTATAAATTTCTTTCCAGTGGGCAGTTACCTACCACAGGAGGCAGTGAAATGAAAAGGAAAGGCAAGATATACCTGTAGTATATCCTGTGTAACAGTCTCAGATTTTTAATCCAAAATGTAAACATGAGGAAAGTTGCCATGAAGAAAAAAATCTGCCTTTGGTTCCTTTGCAACATCGTTACACAGCCATAGCTCTGGAGCTTAATGGAACTTAGTGGTACAAGCAGATATTTTTCTTCATTTTTGTTAACTGTGGTTTATGCCTTCATTTTGTATTCCATTGTATTTTTCTCTGCGCTTGAGTTTATTAGATAGATGAATCAAGATCTAGTCAGGTACACTGTCTTTTTGATTAGATCAGATCAAGCAAACAGTGGATTACATATTAGGGGACAAAGCTTGTTTGCTTTTGGCAAAAACAATTGCTAAGTAATTTATTTTCCTTTTGCAGCAACTTCTTTGTTAGGAATTAACATGCTTCTGTGTTAGCAAGAGGAATATAAATAATTTGCATTACTATAAGGACCCACCAAGGGGATTTATGGAGCTGAAATAACATTGTAGGTAGTATTTAACCCTTACTGAACTCCATTACACGACAGTTCATGGGTGCCACTTCAGAAAAGTCTCTGCTAAAAACTAGACTATGAATAATTACTTCTTTCAGATTTTTTCAGATCAACTACATTTAATTTGTAGAGTTTTGTCACTGAACAAAACATGGCTTTTTTTCTCTCCTTTTCCCTACATGCCCACATCATATCATTTCAACTGGAACTTCAGTTGGATTTAAAACTAAATTTTTATTTATGTGTTTGCCTCTTGGTATGTGGTTTTGAATACCTTCCTGAACGAAAGCTAACAAACAGGTTATGTTTTGGAATCATGAAAAATATTGGAAAAACGTTCTCCCAGTTTGTTCATTAGATTGTTTTAGTTGATCTCAATCTGCTTTTTTTTGGGGGGTGAGCTGGGGAGGGTGGTAGGTGTAGGAAGTGGTAGAAAAAATCCTCAGCTTTAAAGGACCCGGCATTCCAAAATATGACAACATATTCCAAACAATTGTTCCCATCTCCAAAACTTTGTTAATTAGTCTGTGATGGAATGCCTGGTAATTTTGGATGGATGTGGGAGCAGCCAAATCAGTGGAATTTTCTTTTGAACTGTATTTTCATCAATACGTAAGGACAGAAATGATATTGTAGGGGACTCGTGCAAATATTTCTCTTATGTTTTGAGTGTGTTGCATAGTTGATTATGACTTGTACAGTGGTGGCAATCAAATAATTACAAATCATTTTTGCATTCTTCAGTGGATCAAATTTCTGTTTGTAAAGATTGGCAGAAGAATGTTCTGATCTGTGAATTTTATAGCCAGGAACAAATCTTATATTGAAAACAAACAGACCTGGCATGTAGTTCTCCAGATTTATGTTACTTAGGTTCTTCAAATGAAAGAAAACTGAGGGAAGAAAAACATGTCTGCAGTTTCCTTCAGAACTGTTACTTGCTGGTAATGATGTGTTTGCCAGAATGTAAGCCAGAAGTCATCAATCTTAGGCTGTGGTTGCCCCCAGACACTCTAGTAACCTGTGTTGAGAGGCAGCATTTTCATTCTGCTGCCAGTATGCCCAGTACTTGGAGGGGCTGTGTCTTCAGATATTAATAACAGTTGCATCTGGGGAAGTTGCAAACTTGAGCACATTAAAATTCATTTTGTTGCTGTTGACTCTGCAGTAATCTCAGCACTGTGACTGCTCTGACCCTTCACAATTCTGCGTACGTGCAGGTAGTTAAATGAAGAAGGAGCTTCAGTAAGAGTACGTGGTGCGTATAAACTGCAACCCTCCTTCACTGCTTCTTTGTGTATCATTTCGTGGCATGGAATCCTTTCTGCTCAGGGCTCTGATATTTGGAGCAATACATAAGACATATTGGGCTGTAAGATTTGGAATAATAATAGTAAGTTGGGGGCTGGAAAAGGCAGGTGAGGAATTCATATAAGTCCATAGAGTTGATCAAGCACCTGCGGACATCACATGCCTGGTTCTTGAAGTGCAATCATGTATGAGAAGGCTGCATTTTTTTCATAAAGTGGATTTCTTTATATGCCTTTTCTGTAGCACAGTTGCCATAAAAAGAAGCACTTCGAACAGTGCAGTATGCTGGCAGGTGGCTGACAAACTATTTGAGCTGTGGTATAATGTGAAGCAGTATATAGAATGAAACCAGTGGACCCCAATACCCCCCTCTGCCTTACAGAGGGCATGGGTGGTTAAAAAAAGTATTTGGAGATCTGTGGGGTGTGTAGGTTTCCAGTGTGCTCTTTCTTTAGGAAAGAGAAAATTTAATGTCTTGGAAGAAAAGACTTCCAAACTTGACTCAAGAATAATCAGAGTGAATCCTGCCTACAGATGCCTGGAGTAGATAACTTATGTGCGGTGCCTGTTTGCCTTCACAATTGAAGTTGCAGTGGCTTCATTTCTTAGTCAGTGGCTGTGCACTCGAATGTCCTATGCAGAGCAGGGAAACATGAATGAAATAGAACTGCTCTTTGTAGCATCACTGATGTGTGTTGTTTTCTTTTCCTCCCTCGCCTGCTGTGCAGAATGGCATAGTATACCAGCTGCCTGAGTACAGTTACCCATGTGATTGCTGTATTTCCTCTGCACTTTTGCCAATTCAGCTATTATTATGATAGCTGTCAATGACTGCTTCTTTCATCTGTGGCCCTATTCTGACAAGGAAGATTATTTATGCCCATAAGTGTTAGTACAAACAGGTACTAAATATGTAATAATCGCCCTTCCCAGTCTTTCTGCTGTGTTAAGCCATGCAAAACACCTAGAAAGGGGAAACTGTACTTGTCTTACTGATGCATTGCATTTCATGATAAATAAATTAAAAAAAAAAGTGTTACGTTTCTCAATCTATAACCTTATTTTTTTAACAGTGAACTGTCAAGGTTTATTCTTCTAGGGTAAAAAAAAAAATAAAAATTAGTCCTGTCCTGGTGCTGTGTTGAAGATAATAAGGTACTGGAACTAAGACTGGGATTCTTAAGATCTGTTAAAATTGCACAGAGTAATTTGTAGCTATAAACTTGTGCTGGAGCTTACAGCTCTGATTTCTACTCCTCTATATGTAGTGCAGGTTTGCTGTGGGTCTGTATAACTTACAAAAGAGAAACTGCTTAAAAACGATGAAGACTTGAAAGAAAACAGCTAGAGGGGTAAGATACTTAAGTGGTATGGAGCTTGATTAATATTATTATTCTGGAAGCTCAAGACGAGAGTTATGTTTTTTATTTTTATTTTTGTGGGTTTTAAAGCACAAAAAAGCTGGTGGGAATAAACAGCAGAATAAGAAGAAAAAGTAAGCAAAAGGAAAACCAAAAGTTTGTTCTTGCAAATACAGTGATTATGTTCAGATGGAGGACAGGGAGAATGAAAATTAACATACAAGCTGGCCAGTTGACTGAAACAAAGGGTTCTAAACAAAAAAATGTTTTGAAGAAAAGTTTTTTAAGGGTGCACAAAGTGGGACCTTCTTCAAACATTTCAGAATCAGGAAGCCTTTCTGAGATTTTTTTTTAGTGTGTGTGACTGAGAATCAAATAAATGGTTGGAGGAGATAAGGCTGTGGCAGAGAAGTGACATTATTTAATGAAAAATAATATATCACTAGGATGAGATGGTATTTAACCAGTGGTTAAAAGGAATTAATATAAAATGGCTGAATTACTAACTGAGACATAATCTGTCGTTTAAATTGACCTTAGAAGGTGGGTAAACATGGAATAATTTGGATGGCAATATAGTAAATGAATCAGCTGAGCTACTGATGGAGAAAAGCTCCAACAAAATTCAATTCCAACGTGATAAGAGTGCGGCCTTTGACTCACGAAGCCCTTATAAACGGAAGATTGCCAGACTATCTGGAGGTCGAGAATATGTCATTTCATCCTTGTACTGTTACTACAGCCTTTCTCTAAGAACCTCCTTGACTGAAGGGATCTTTGTAATCCGGTCTGGCCATTCTTGCCTTCGTGTGGCATGCGGTATGTAATTGTTTTCACCAACCCAGAGTATTGTTGCAGCATATCTTGTTCATGCAGGTGCCCTCCTCTTGAAAGTTGCTTTGTGCCTGGTATAGAAGACAGTGCTTGGCTGCCATTGCTGCCGTGAGATTTGAGGATTTCTTTTGTAAACAAGGTCTTTCTGGCTCTCCCGTCCATGTGAAATCTGGATGCCCTTTGTTGCTCTCTGTCCTCAAAGGGCCTCATTAGATCTTAATCTGCATTTAGCAGTCTTGGCCGTGTCTATGATGACAGCAAAGCATTTGAACTGCATTGTCTACACGTCGTCTTTTTCCTAGTAACTCACAACCACAGGGAGAAGCTGCGTTTCTTCTCCTAACAGACTTTTATCTTGTGTCAGTTTAGAGTTGCTCAGTACTTGCTGACAGCTTTTGATATGTCTTCATATAATCTAGTTAAATTACAGTTTGTTAGCAGATTCTTGTCAAAAAGTGACAGGTAATTTAACCTCTTTTGCATCAAAATGCACAGAGGAAACTACTGCTATTTCTTCAAAGTAGGATCCCAATCCCAACAGCCAGCAAGAAGAGAGAAATTAAAGTAGTACAGGTTTCTCCTTACACAGAGAAATGCATGTTTCTTCTTTTATTGCTAGCTAAGCCATGGGGACAACATGCCTCTTGTTTATCCAATTAAGTGTTCCCTATGAATTGAGGAAATGGATTTCACTTAGCTTTGGAGAAGAGTTCAGAAGTCTGAGAGTATTAGCAATTCAGGAGAAAGATGCAAAGGGGAGTTATAAATCTTAAACGTCCATTACTGCTCCCAGGGGAGGCAATCTAAATCTAAGGAGGGAATGAAACTGGAGAGCGTAAATTAGCTATGACTAACTGCAAAACCCCTGCTTGCAATAATTATTTCTGTCTTCTAGGAAAAGGGGTAAGAGAGTCAATACTCTCTCAGAGACTAGGCATGTAATGCCGGTTTATCAGCTACACTGATTTACCCAGGTGAGGTTTCAGGCCATCAAATTTGTGCTGTAGCAGTGCTCTGAACTGCTTTGCTGGTCGTTAGAAAGGAATACGATCTCTAACCCAGTAGTAGTGTTATCTTTTGGGCTATTTTCTTGTAATGAGGACATATCTTCTTCAGACAAGATAGCAGATCAGGTTTTGGCATAGTCCTTTCATGTCATGCCTGTGAATGTTGCTGTATGTGGTGCTTGCTCCAGTTAAATTGATTATTATAACACTTCTCAAGAAATTGTTCTGTAAAGAGCTTGAATGGCAATTAAACATTTTAAAATGTAAGCAAAACAACTTGTCTATATCCAATATATTGGTGGAGACCAAATTTAGCCAAACTGAGTTGTGTTTTTCATTCTTGGACAAGTGTTTTCCCATTGTTAAGAGTTTCTGTTCTTTGGTCTATGAAGTCCCAACTAACATTTTCATGGCAAGTTATTCTTTATCCAGACACTACGGTATGAAGACCCGAGATACAGAACAGAGGGGCAATGACATACAATACCTGTAAATGGGTAAGTCTTGGATGAGTTAAAAGTTCAAATCAGAAAAACAGGAAGCATAATAGTTCACTCTCAAAGAGAATGAATTTCTGTGAAGTGTAGCAGGTTATGGACTGTCAGTATTGGCATTTCTGACTCTCAGCCCTCATGCAGGCTGTTCTTGTGACTGAGCAAGTCACTTGGGTCCCATTTCTGTCTAAGTTAGAAGATCAAATTGATCTGACTTTAAAAACAAAATCAAAACAAGCAAATAACAAAAACAAAAAACACCAAAAAAGTGTGGTTACGGCCTTTCTTTTATTTCTTTTTAACCTGATTAAATACCTGAACAGACCTTGTCATTTAACCTGACCGTGGCAGTATAATGAGCCATGTATCCGTGTTGGATTTGTGTCTGTATTGAATTTGGGAATTCAGTAGTATTTCTCACTGTCATTTTTCCACTGTAGAATTAAATCGTGGCCCTAAATTACATACTGGTATGGTACTTGTACAGTTTGTGAAGCACAGCTGTGCCAGGAAGCAATTGCTGCTGACTGAGAGAAATAATGTTAGGCATTTGGGAGCTGCTTGTCAGCCTTTCTGACCACCTAGTTGTGTCCATTTATGCAGGCTAATGATACGTATGTGGCAAGATATCTGTACAAATCAGTGTTTCTCATTTACCATCTGGTACTTGGCACAGATCAATAGAATAATAGTTCAGTTGGAAGGGACCCACAAAGATCATAGAGTACAACTGTCTGACCTCTTCAGGGCTAACCAAAAGTTAAAGCACGTTATTATCCAAATGCCTCTTGAACTCTGACAGACATGGGGCATCAGCCACCTCTCTAGGAAGCTTCTTCCAGTGGTTGGCTACCCTCACAGTAAAGAAATTGCTCCTAATGTCCAGTCTGAACCTCCCCTGGTGCAGCTTTGTGCCATTCCCACACACCCTGTGATCAGTTCCCAGGGAGCAGAGACCGGCACCTCCCTCTCCTCTTCCCCTGCTCAGGAAGATGCAGAAAGAAATGAGGCCACCGCTGAGTCTCCTTTTCTCCAAAGTAGAAAACCCAAGTGACCTCAGCCTCCCCTCACAGGACATGCCTTCCGGCCCTTTTACCAGCTTTCTTGCCCTCCTCTGGACACTTTCAAGGACATTGACACCCTTTTTATATTGTGGAGCCCAGACCTGCACCTGATATTCAAGGTGAGGCCTCACCAGTGCTAAGTATAGTGAGAGGATCACCTCTTTTGGCTGGCTGGCCATGCTGTGTTTAACGCACCCCAAAATGAAGTTTGCCCTCTTGGCTGCCAGGGCACGCTGCTGGCTCACGTTGAGCCTGCTGTGGACCAGCACCCCCATATTGTGTCTGGCAATGCTCTGTCTCCAGTGCAGCACCCAGCATTTTCCTTGGCTGAATTTCATGCCGTTGATGATCACCCAGTGCACCAAGGTATCTAGATCCTTCTGCAAGGCCTCTCGTCCTTGCAAACAGTCAACAGCACCCCCCAGATTAGCTTTGTTGCCAAAGTTGCTGAGGATTCATTCCATTCCTGCATTGATCGCTGATAAAATTGTGGAACAGGACTGGCCCTGGAACTGAGCCCTGTGGAGCACTGCTAGTGTCCAGCCACCAGCCAGACATAGCCCATTCCCTGCAACCCTTTGAGCTCTGCTGTTGAGCCAGTTCATCACCCAGCACAGCATGAGCCTGTTCTTCTCACAGTTGGACAGTCTGTCCAGAAGTATGCTGTAATTATAGTTTAATGGTAGCTCTGTATTTCAGTGCACTATCTTACTTGGGGTTACTGGCTGTAAGTGCAGGTCATTGTTACCTGGCTTTATACAATTTGATGTCAAGCTATGAGCCATGCCCAGTTCTGCTTAGGCACTGCAATGCTTCCTATCCGTTGATTAGAAAGGGAGCTGTGCCTGGCTGACTCAGGAGAGCAGTGAGCTAAGTGTAATATCTGTCTCACTGCAGGATAGTTGACCATTTTGTCTAGCTTGGCAGCAGTAAAGAGGAACCTGAGTGCAACCCTCACAAACAAGGGGGCAGTCATTGGTGATTGCAGAGGTTTTCAGAGTGTGGCAGTGTGTGTAACAGACTGCAGCATAAACCAGGTATCAGAAACCTGCTGTTGTGCTAGAAACTTGTTCGCAGGGCTAGTGGCAGTGTGGTGGGACAGATGTGCCACAGGTCCCAGGCAAGACTGTAACTTCCATTCCGGAGTACTGGAAGAAGCAGCCAATAGAACAGTAAATACTGAAGGAAAGATTTTTTCTAGGGAACTATGTGGCTTCATATGTCTGGAGAATATCAATTGAGGGGAAGTTACTGGGTGAAATAAGACTGTTCACATAGTCCCTTCAGTCTCTCCTCTGAGGCTGCTTTTATTTAAATTATTTGTTAATACTTACAGGACAAAAATAAGAAATGTGTGATGAGCTTTGCACAAGACCCAAAGCTGGAAGGTGTCATTAGTACAGAAATGGGCTGCTAAAATAGATGATGCTAGAATTGAATTTGCAGGGTGAAAAACTGAAGAGTCATAGCCTAGAGTGTTAATTCATAAACCTGGCAAGTAATAGGAATTTCTGCTTCTAAAAGTTCACTGCTTGGAAGTATAAGACAAGATTTAAATATAGTAGCTGATGCTAACATAGCTTGTTACTTGCAGGAGGTTACCTGAGAAAAGTCATAAATGATCGTGAGTGATCAGAGATTAGCCATATTTTTCCTCTTTTTTTCTAAAGGGTAATTTAGAACAGAGCAGACATTTCTCATCACTATTTGAAAAAGGTAGTTTTTGCAAAGGTATTTGCAAAGGAAGAAGTAGTGGTACGTATCTCGTCCTATTTTACTGTTATCTAGGTGTCTGCCTTTGGCAGTTGTTGGAAACCGAGGGGTGAGGGATGGTGGTCTGAGCCAGTCCCGCTATTCTTATGTGAGATTCAGTTTTTGCGATGGAGAACTGGCAGCTGGATCTGCTGATTCAGGGTTTTCTTTCAAGTCCTGTTTCTAGCTGCATGAGTAGTGGCTTGGGTGCTCAGGGCAGAGAGGTTTGTGAGGATTCACAGACTCTTCCTGGAACAAGCAGGCTGACATTCCTGGGAAGACCTGGAAAACTGACAAGAAGTAAACAAGCTTTGAAGTTGGAGCCCATGAGATTAGTTAACTGTGGAAGATGATTTAAGGCATCCTTGAACCTATGACGGTGGGATTTCAAGCAGTTGAGACATTTCCTTTTAGCACTACTCTGAAATCTGATCGATAAGCATCTTATCTCCTTCACAAGTCGCCTTCATTCACCTCAACTTTATCTTTCTCTTAAGGACATGGAGGCTAAAGTGAATGTGATTCTCCAGGACACAGTGTGCCTGCATTCGGTATGAGTGCAGATAGTGGAACTTAGATAAATGAATAAAACCAACACCTTTCCGAAATACAATCCCCAAATACCCTAAAGACTTCTGAACCAAGAGAAATACCTCACATCAGCTAAATCAACACATTTACGGATAATGCAGGGAGCCAGAAGGGAGAAGAGGAAAGGGAGAGAGCTTTAAAGAAAGGAAAAAAAAAAAAGGAGGGGGGGAGAAGAAGGAGGAGAGGGTATTGTTTGTGTAACTGATTACAGAGAAGAGATCTTGGCAGCCGTAAAGTTCAGTTGTCTGGGATCTGTTAAACACACTGCACTGCTTCAGTTTCTGTGTATATGTTGAAAGGAGAGTGAGCCCAGCAATATTCTCGCAGGATTTGTGTCAGGGAGCACTTAGCAGCAGTATGCATCAGGAGAATCCACTTGCGAATGGCTTTATTTGGGAACACAGATATTTAGGGAGACTACAGCAGAACCGTAGAAACTGCTTAGCTTTTAAAAGAACAGCAAACTAACCAAAAGGTGGCCTGCTCTTTAGCAGGGCTGTAGCATAATTCTCTGGTCCTTTCAATCACAGGCAGCGGGGTGTGGATGCCACAGCATTGCTGTTGTGGAGTCTGGCACAGCATTAACCTCTCTCCTGCTGGTTGTGGCAGAGAAAATGTTGTTCTGGGCAAAAAAAACCATATTTGCAGCTCGCTTCTTTCAGTCTGTCCTGTCTGCCTTTCCATCTGGATGACTTCTGTTCCATAGTATTAAATGTAGTTTTTCTACTGATCACTAGTGGTAGATGGCAAGGGAAAGGGAAGTAGATCCTGAAAACAGGGTTTGCATGAGGAGTTTCTCTGTCAGATCACTCTGGGCCTAATCAAATATCCTGTCCTCATCAGACTTCTGCCCAACCTCTCTCCTTCAGGAGACCCAAGGACAGGATACCAGAGTATCCAGCCCACAAAAGCAAGAGAGAGCATCTCAGTACTTTGGTGTGTGAAGGGTGCAGCGCCCACAACAGAGTGTGCGTTGGCATTTGATGCAGTAAAAGGGAGGAGGCAAGCATGAGCTCCAGAAAGGGCTGCGGAACATTTTTATAACCTTTTTCATTGTCCTGTTCTGAAGTGAACCTGCCATACAACCCAGTGTTGCAAATAAATTTCATACCTGTCTGCTGTAGAGAGCGAGCTCTGGGGAGCAGTGATCATGAGGTGTGCTCTGCCGTGTGTGGCCAATGCCAGTGTATGAGCATTGGTATTCTGGGGATGCTGAAAGGGGCGTGCTTCAGAATGGAGAATGAGAAAGAAAAATGAGTTTTTTCCCCTCTTCTTGTGTTCACATCTTGACCAGTTTTCATTCAAAAGAACAGTGTCTGAGCTGAGTGGTGAGGGTTTATGGATAAGTCAAGCAGGATGAACTAAAGAACTTGAGTCCATGGTAGTTTTACTTACAAATACCAAGCAAGAAAAAGGTCCTCCTAAACTTTTCCCTTTGCTCTGATCGTGCTGTGTATATGCAGTGTTCTGTATCCATTAGCCATACCTTAGAGTGTTTGGTGTCTGAAGCACATTAAGATCTCTGTCTCCACATAACTTTGCCACAAGCATCCTTTTGTCCTATCATGGATGGCATCCTGTAGCTTTGCAAGTGCAATCCTGTAGTGCAGTACAGGCTTCTTTAGATATGACTGTCAGCTGCCATACGCTGCTCTGTCTGGTACAGCTCATCCCTTGTCTCTTCATTGCTTGCTCTTCTGTTACTCACTCTGACCACTGCTTGCAGCTGGGGCTGGCTGCTTGTGTGGCTTCTCCAGTCCAAAACCAAGGAGGGTGGTGGGTTTGGAGGCAGGCTGTGCGTCCCTTTCCTTCCCCACAGGTAGTGGCATCCTTATTTCTCTTCAGCAAGGTGCTACGGTGGAAGAGAGCCTTCCTGTGGTATCAGAAGCGTTTGGTTATAGAAGGCTGATTGAGAGCTGACGTCTCAAACATTGCAGGACTGAAGGGATGGTGGGGGAAGAGTTGCTCTAAATGCAGCGTCTGACTTTTGTAAGTAGATAGGCTCTAATTAGAGCCTATCACCTTTTGTTGATATTTCCCAGGGACATATCCTCGCTTGTCTGCAAGAGCAGAGTAACTTGGAGTGACCCTAGGTGCTGCCAGAATTCTCTGAATCTCACTAACTCTTTGTCCAAAAGGCTTAATAGCACTACAGCTTTTAGTACTCTCATGTGTCCTTTTGGTGTTGGTTTCATGAAGGATTCAGATTATTTGCTTTCTGTTCCTGAAACAAGATTTCTCTTAAACTATTTTGTTATGTGGTCTCAGTGCACTGGAGTTGCTGATAGATAAGCCTGGGCATCCTGTACTTGCATGCTGAATTCTGTAATGTATGAGTCAGATTAACTGTTTAGAGAATTACTTTCTGAAGTTTGCCAGGGCTGAAAAGACTTTCTGCGTCACCTTTCACTTTAAGAAGTTACTGGGAAAGTATGTCTGGCAGTAAACTATTTACTTTCTGGCTGGGATTCATTTCTGTATTGCTTGCGCTTCTTTTAGTTAGAGAGCAGACACTCCACTTACTCTGTAGTCTCTGTTTTTTTCTCTTTGAAAGTCTAATTTGTGCTCAAAGGACTGTAGTAAGAAGAGAGAGAGAGGTGAAGTTGATGTTGATGACAAGAAATTCTGGTTGTTTTCCTGTACGTAAGTGTTGGGCAACATCAGAGAAAATGTCCTTGTAGTGCTTCCAGATCTGTCTTGCGCAGAAGGCTGAGACAAAGGCCATCTTTGGTTTCTTGTATTGCTGTATCGTTGAAGAATGAAATGTGTTCCCTCCATTTTCTGCAGCAGCATAAACTTGTTGTCTGACTCGCACCACAGTTCTTCATGTTCTATTACGTGTCATGAGGACGAAGGTTTACCCAGAAGGGTAGTTTCATGCAGTGGTTACAGAAGGAAGAGAGAGAGTAATCCCAGATGATTTACTCCCCGATGATTTACTCAGTTGTTTCTCACTCATTAACTGTCCCAGACCCCCTTCCCCTCCAATCTGCAAAATGCTCCCAGAAGATGCTGGGGTCAGGGCTGGGAATGCAGCTGTGATAGTTACAGCAGGGTGAGCAGGTATAGCAGGTGCCCACAATTGTTGGGGGCCTTGCTGCTTTTTCTTGTCTATCCCTATGGTCAGAAGCCAGTCTTCAGTCTCAGGCAGGTTTTCTGGCTCCCAAAACAGCCCAGCTTGCTCCTCTGCCCAGTCAGCCCAGTTGTTGCTTGCCTGGTCCAGAGGTGTCGACCCCTCTGTTCTCAGCATCTTCCAGGAAATGTGTTCCCCTTCTGGTGTCCCCTATCTTGTTAGCTGCTGCCCCAGGATGATCAGGCATGTTGTGAAGCTTGTTTAAAATGGAAGTTGTGAAATACAAATTAGAGGTAGTGTATAAACGCACAGTGTTTGGTTTTGCACATGAATTACTCTGTACAAGGGCTATTTAAACAGTAGTGCAGCAGCAGCTTGGCATAGTGTCTCCAGGGGGATTTGAAGTATGAGGAGAGCAGATTTTTGTCGTAAGAAAAACACCATTTTCTGAGCCATAAAAGCTCATAAGAATATTTGCAAAAGGCAGTCACAGCTAACGGATGAATTCTGCTCTTGCTCATAACGGGAAGTCCCTGACTGATTGAACTGGTTGGGAGTTCTTACAGGGAGAGCTCGTTTTCTTTGTTTCTAGTACAGTACTAGATTGCTGAAGCTGAAACATTTTTTGGCATGGTTGGACCGTGGGCAGACTTCTAGAGAACCTACAATTCTCACTTACTGGCCAGCTTTCTTTACACTCCACAACCAGTCAGATCCACCAGGTCTCATGGGGACTGGTTGCTGTTTGGAGGATGGAAGCAAGGGTGACACAACCTGGCTTCAGCCATTGAACTGTTGTTTCCTGCATTCTCCACTGCTACCTTGCCCTTTCCCAGCAGGAGTTCTTAGCAGGCTAAACTCAAACGAGGAAGTCTGAGGTGGAAGATTGATTTTTGATCTGTCTTAGGTGCTTGTGTAGTCTCCTTAATTGGAACAGTTGAATATCTCGCAGTGTTTATCTTCATTGCAACACTTTCATACCTCACTGAATTGTTAACTCTGATTTGCAAACAGAGAATGGAGGCATAGAGGTTCTCAGTGGTTTGTCAAAGTTCATACAAGAAGCCTGTGATTGTGCAGGTGCAAGGAATTAAACTCTGCTGTCTTGTTACAAGCTTCACTTTTCTCTTCTTCAGAATCAGCAGAAGCATCATTTGACTGGTACCTGACAAAAATGTGTATGTGGAGTGAGAATACTGTGTTCTCTGTGCGGTGTAGAACTTGTAATACCTGCTTTGAAGAATGATGGTGGTTGCTGAATGAATTTGTAGTAAATAATAATATCAAGTATCATGTTTCGGAGTTTACATTTAATTTGTCTGACAGGGTCGATGCTTGTTGTGTTACCAGTGTTCTTGGTGAGTTTTTGCAGCTGGGCCATGTCCTTCTATCCAGAAGGCTGTGATTAGAGGCTTAGTTTTGACAGCAAGTTGAGACAGGGGAAAACTACCTTTCAAGACTAGGGTCGTTCTTTTTATTTTTGATTTATTTTTTGTTTCCTAATTCCTCTTTTGAAGCATGGTGACTTGATAGGGATGATTCATTTCAGAAACTGTCCATATGGGAGTAATCTCTGGAAAAAGTTGGATGTAATCATCATCTAAAAGGGCTAATGACAGTAACAAACACCTTAGCCTTTAGACTAAGGGTTCGAGCTTGGTTGTGTTAGTGGTAGTTATGTGGCACTTGTGCCATCTTGTACATGAAGTGTGATGTTTTGCTGTAATGAGACGTTTCTCGAGAGATGTTCTTCTGCCCTGTGGGCATGCCTCTGTCAGGAGAGTTGGGTAATGTTTGGGTGCTTGTCACAGTGACAGATGCAGTGACTGCAGACTTTCACCCATGTGTCTGGTATGCTTTGACCTGTAGTAAAAAGGTTCCAGCAGATCTCAGGAAGTTTTTGAATCTGTTCCTTTCCACTGTCCTCTTCCCTGCATTGTCTTGTTCTGATAAAAAGGAAACTGGAAAAAGCTGGTGTTTCTCTTCTAGCTATGTAGTGGGTAGTTAGACCTTTCCGTCCCCTCTGCCTCACTGCTTTTGTACATATCTTCCTGTTGCCCTGTTGGAGTCTTGTATTTTTGCATAATAAAGCTTACTTCAGCACTTTAATGAGAACATTGCTATAAAAAATGCAGGAAAATGCCCAGTGTGACAGGGCCAAGTGACCTTTTGTGGGGAAATTTAGTTTAAGGGTGGAGACTAGTGTAAGGACTTCAGTCTTACCAAGAAAGCATTGAAAAGATGGGAAAAATCCTGAAAAATACTATTGATGTTTGCTTCACAGGTGGAAAAAAAAATAAATGGGAGAATGATCTTGTAAGCTGAAAGAGTAAAGATTAGTGATATTGTAGTGGTCTGTGAAAGTCCTCTTCTGGAATGTTCTCCTATAACACTCTGCTGTATCCCATCCAAAAATTGTTAACAAGTTTTTGTTTTGTAGATTGCCTTTTAAAGCTGAAGTCAGGAGTTAGCTGAAGTGGTAATGGTTACACAAATCTGAGCATTGTTGTTTTTGAAGATGAAAATGTGACTGAATAAGATGTTTCTACATTTTATTGAAAAAGCTGATGTTGAGGAAAAGTGGGACCCAGGGTGATAAGGGAAATTCAGGTAAAAAGAAAGCAGAACAAGTGAAAGTCCAACCCCACCCCCAAAAAAAACAAAAAACAAAAAACACAAGAAAAGCAAAACAGACAGACAAAAAACACAATAAAATCCAGTAAAAGAAAATGAATAAAATGATAAGAGAAAGATACAGCCAAGAAAACAGTAAACACCAGATTGTGATGTTGTGTGTTCAGAAAAGCTTTAGATCCTTGGCTGTATGTTGACACAGATTTCCTTGTATATAATGAGACAAGAACATAGTGCTTCTAAATTTTCCCATTTTTGTACCAGTATTAGACAACACAGCTGTTACATGAGTAATCTGTGGTATAAAAATCAGTATTTCTTATACGTGACATCCCAGGCATGTTAAGGGCAGGGTCTGCAACCTGACCAAGTGTTTCACTGTGGAGTGTAACTTCAGCATTTTCCACACAGCTCAGGTGTGTGGTCTTGTTGAGAACTGTGTTGCAGCAGTTGTAGTGTTGGTATCTACCTGGCACTCTTAAATGTCATTCAGTACCATTTGAAAGTGGTGTTGATGCTTAGGTTTGAAGTAAGTTACTTGCCCATGTAACTGCTGATGATAAATGTAAGGGTACTGAAAAGTGTCAGGACCCCACGGGAGAAATCAGGAAGGATGTTTGATAAGCTCTGCGAGGAACTAGAAGAGACAGGAAGGAGAAGCTGGAGACACTTGGGAGTAGTCTCCTAAAGCTAGGAGAAGGGAGGGGGATGCAGATTACAAGCAAAGGTGGTACGTGCAAGCACTGGAAGTCTGCATGCTGCAATCCAGACTGTTTCGTGTTGTGGTTCATGAGGCATAAGCAGCTGTGGAAATTGGATGTCTGACATGAGGATTCAGGACCAATGCACTCTCCCTCCTTTGTAATCAGAGCAGACGTTTTGCTGCGTTAATTACTGCTTCCTACCCATGACAAGGAGTTCACATCCACAATGGTTCGGGGTGTGGGGGGGTGGTTGTTTTTTAACCTGATATGTATCTTCTAGTTTAAGGTGGAAAACACTGTCTTCTTGCATACAGAAAACTCTAGCAGGCCACAGCTGATATTTATTGAAATAAGCCCATAAGAAAGACAGCAGGCAGTTGGAAAGAATCCCTTGGGTACCTAATCAAAGCTAATTTTCAAGCAGTTTGTTTAATGTGTGGACTGTTCCTGCAAGCATGGTAATGCTTCTGAGCTTACTGGGAAGAATAGCAAGGTCACGTCCTTAGGACTGTGCTGACAAGCCTGATTTGAAGCTCACAGGATCTTCCCCTTCGTTGCAACATGTGCCTTCATCTTACTTTGTCCCCTATACTCTGTTCTAAAGTACTCTGTGTGTGTCACTTCAGAAACACTTATCAATGAATACTAGTTGAAGGGGTGATGCTGGGGACAGGTTTAAATACTTTGGGTCATTGATTTCCCAGAGCTGATGTGTGCCTTTGCAAAGGCACAGTGTAGCTCTGAGATTCTTAACCTACTTGAAAGAAGATTGATGCTGCATTGGGTTTGCCAAAATACAAAAATTGGAGAGAAGGGCGAAGTAATGGCTGTTGCTGTGTCACAGAAAAAAATTACATTTTTCTTTGTTTCTGAGGAAACATAAGCTAGCCTGCTACACTCAGATGTGAGCAAAGCAATGCTGGCAGATAAAAGAATAACAAGATTTTAGTAATTATAGCTTGCATAGATAAAGGTCTAACTGTATGGGTAGCTGGAGACAAAAAGACCATGAAGAAAAATATGAAACAAAATACTGCTTACTGTGTGATGGTAGGTAGCAACATGCAATTTTGAAGCGTATACTGACATTTCTTGTCATTTGGTGTGGCAGTCCTGAAAAAAAAAAAAAAGAGCAATATTAGCCTGCTGCCTGCTTTCTGGCAAAGCTTTTCAGTGCTGAGAGAAGCCTGAATGTTGATGAAAGAAGGGTAAGTGGGTTGCCTAGGCAAAGCACAGTTGGCAGAGATGTAAGCAGGCACCTGCAGCAATAGATGGTAGTCCTAGGAAGGACTCTGAGGTCCTGCTGTGTCTCCCAAGATTGCATTAACCCTTTTGACTGCAGAGGTTTGTAAAGAGACAGTGTTCAAATAGGCTAAGGTGACACTAAAAGCCTCAGAGTTGTGGCTTCTCGGACTACAGCTCTGTTTCCTGAAGCTTGATTTCTTTGTTGTGTGACTTTTCCTTTGACCACACAGAAATTTTGCGCTGTTCCTGGAGCTCAGATTTTAAGTGGCTCTGGCTGAGTCATGTCTGTCACCTGTCTTCCTGATAATGAAGCAATCCCACAATCTTTGTATCATCTACAGATAACAACAGGAATGTTTCCATGTCGTCTTCTAAATCTTTATAAGAATGTTCAGTTTCAGAGGTGCAACACCGATACCTCTGGAGGATTTTGGTAGAAATTTACCTGCTTGGTAATGGTTGTTCATTTATAATTACACCTTAAGGCCTCTCAATTAGCCAGGTTTAGAATCAGTAGAATATGTATAGCATTGATTCCCTTTTTAAATTATTCTTCATCAAAAAGTGCCAAGATAAACGTCTTACACAGCCTAAATGTGTCATAAGCATACTGTATTTTTTTTTTCTGGTCAAACTTGTAATCTCATTAGGAAATGTGATTAGAAAATGTAAAATTGTAATCTCATTAGATAGGATCTGTTGTTTATAAAGTTGGCTTTGACCATATTTCCTGCTGTTAATTCTTTACTAGTCTGGTTAATATCAGCTGTCCTTCCTTCTTTCCCTACCCTGCATGCCCTGAATCATGCCAAGCTGACATGAATGTGATATCCTATGTTGTGTTATATGTCCTTAGTAGATACTATGCCAACATTAACTTTCTTCAGCTCTTGAGGAAAATTTCTCTTGTTCTAAAATGTATGGAGCAACAATGTGAAGTTTCCATAGTTCTCGACTTTCTCTTTTACTACTCTTGGATACAAGTTACTTAGTGACCCTAAAAGTGCTCTAGTACTTGCTGTTTGACATCTTCCTTAGTTATCTTTGAAGTAGGAATGACTGCCTTGGAGGATTGCCTTCCCATGCACAAAACAAAAATATTTTGATAAGCAATTATGTTTTTTCTGGCTGTTGTCTATCTGTCAACAGTTCTATTCTTTCCATTTAATAAGGAAAAGTTATATTAATATATGTTTTTATTTCTAATATGTGTTATTTGTGTTTCATTGTCTTTGTAATCACTGTCTGAGGGGCAAAAAGGAGGTAGATAAGGTAGACGCCTACCTCAACTGAATTCTTTAACTCTTTCTCTCTGCTGACCTGGGCACCTGTTTATTTTGCTTGAAGGTACTTCTAGGGGGAACTTGTAAATCCCAATCTTTGCTTTTGAGTGTGGTAGCTTGACTTGCTTATGAGTGTAAGCAGACACGTGATAGTTACAGGCTATTAGGATGAGATTATTATGCTATTTTAATTCATACTGTCCTTGCAGTATATGTGCTGCTCTTTGGTCAGATAAGCACTTGTGCTTTGAACTCTCTTTGAACATGAGAGAAGTCCAATTTTAGTGGACGAAGGAGGCACCATGGCTTAGACTTACCAGATTTTGCTTGCAATCTGAGCAGCATTAAAAAGAATCTTTTAAGGATATCCTTTCACCAATGTTACTCAGAGAAAATCTTTTATTCAAACTGTGCCATCTGTGTAAGGGTGTTTTTTTAAAGCAGCTGACTTGCTTTAAATGAGGTGTGATGTCTGTGTAAGCTCCAAAGACCACTTTTGCACTCCATGAAACAAGAGTACAACCTTAGTAGGTATTAAAAGATGCAAAGCAGTCTCTTAGGACACCAGAGAAGTTACCATTCAAACTATGAATCACAGGCCAAGTCAGAGTAGTTTATTTCACTCAAATATTTCTGAATTGCAAAGCCAAGAAGGCTGAAGAAATGAAGACCTGCACATCTGTCTCTCAGCAGGTTTCATTCCATCAATTTTTCCTACTTGAAAAACATAATGTATTGCTATTCTTTCAAAGCAGATTCTTTAAAAAATGTGTGGCTGCATGCAATTTTAGGATTAGCTTTTTTTAGCTTTTTTAATAAGTAGCATGAGATACAAACGCAAAATAGGACTATATGCATACTAAACAATGCTAAGAATTTTGTTTTTCATGAAAGCCAGAAACGCTCTAGAAACAGCATTATGGCTTACACATCAAATTCACCCCTGTTGATGATAGCTTATGTTCACTCTCTTGGGTCTTTTATAAGTTTTGCTTCATTGTGCAGGCTTGTAAATCCCAATTATACTAATGGGTGTCATGCTTTCACATTATAGGAAAGAAGTGCCAAATACAGCCCACAGTGGGATGCCCTCATCTAGCAACTAGCTCTTACACTATGGAGCCTTTCTCTTAGCTATCAAAAACATTTAACACTGGGGAAAAGAACATTAATACAGCTTGTATTGGAGTCCAAGGACAATGATCCGGAAAGCTGTTGCAGTCGTGTTCTGTCAGGCTGTTGCATATTGGAGCTAGAGATAAAGCAGTTCACACGTGAAAGAAAGTGGCATTTGCAAAGTTGATGGTCAGTTAATTATTGCTGAAAAATACATAGCAACTTGCTCTTGTACTTTTTGGAAACATTATTTGATATGCTACCCTCATTTACTGAAATGTCTCGTAAAATAATTCTTTGCTATGAATTAGAAGGTCAAACATTTGCGCTCCCCTGTTTCTGAGAAACCAGTTCTACAGAAAGATATGAAACAGGTTGGTGTCACCATATGGCATTTTGATGAGGACTGGTGTCCTGTCTTTGTTTTGAAAGAAATCAAGTCACAGATATTACTGTGCTTTCCTGTGGACTATTTGAGTAGGATTGGGGATTTCTTATTGTTGATTTGGTTGGCAGCGTTTTGAAGAGTCTGAACAATAGGTACATTAGGAGAGATGTATGAACACAAGTTTTAGATTTGTTCATGCTTCAAACCAGTGCTCTTAGAATGGGATTCATGTGGTTTTGTTTTGGACAGTTACCTGAGGATCTCGAGGTGGGAGCACAGTTGCTCTGGAGGGTGGGTCATTTTTTTTCTGAAGTCATTTTTTTGAGGACCTCTAAAAATGGCTTAGCCTTCAGTGGCTGAGCTCTTAGCTCGGATTTTTGGTGCTTCACAGGATTATGAAGGTCTTATCTAACACAGTTCATGTTTATTTTTCGTTAGTAACTTCAGTAAGTATTTCATTTGAGCGCCTGAATTTGGATGGAGGGAACATATGGTATTATACCAGACATTAGGAAAGGTTATGTTCAGAAAAGAATGACACTCCTATAACCAGCATTTTCCCATCTGCTAGTCTGCTCTTACTGGAGGATTGTCATATCCAGAGGCTCTTAAAAGGATGCTCCAAGGCCTCACCCATTGACTGGTTTAATGGGACATTTTGTCTAGGCTAAGGCTCCATAATTTAACGTCTTCCCTGAACAAAACGGTGGCTTTTTTGCTTTTTACGTAATCCTGGCCATTTTCCTTTCTTTTCTCTATACAGGCCAAAGCAAATCACATTAACAAACATTTGTCTACATTGAGTATGTGTGAGCCCATGGCATCTTCAGCTTCGTGCTGCTAGTCAATAAGCAAGTTGATCACTGAAGGGATTGGTTTGCTGATTCTTAGCATTTCCTGAAAGTCTCCACTGCAGGTGAGGTGCAGCTGCAGAGTAAGGTTTTCTTAGAAATTAAGAATGTGTGCAAGCAAGAGAGTAGTAATACTTATTACGCAGAGTAACGGTTTCATATTATCAGAGCTTATAATTCAGAGGGAAAACCATCTGGTTAAAAATACATGCATTTTTCTCATTTCAAGTATAACCCCAGGGTTGCTTTTTCTTGTTTTCTTCCTGATTGCTTTTCATTTTGTCTAAGAACTTGTTAATGATCTGTGGCAATCGAATTCACTATAGTTAACAGGGAAAATGAGAGTTAATTTTGGAATACTGTTGTCTCTCACTCCCCTCTATTCTGTCAAATTGTCACATGAACCTGTTGTGCTTTATCTTAAATTAAATTATTAGAGGTAGGCACTGTGTATTTCTTTGTGGTTTTTGTCTTTCTAGCTGTGTCTCCTGAATGTTCTTTTAAGGGTTCTGAGTTGTAAAAGAGAAGTGAAAACCAAAATTATGTAGTATTAAAAAATGGCTTTGTTTGCTTACATCTATGCTTTATAAAGTTGTGGAACATACGAAGATGGGTGAGCAAGCATTAAACTAAGTTGGTTACCAGAAAGGTTCAGCTCCAGCAACCTTCACCTTCTGGAGGTGGCCTGAACAGGCCTGAACTCTTGAATCCTGAATAAGCTAAATTCACAACCGCCTGTGGTGTTTTACCCCATAGCTCTCTTGTGCAGTGCCCTCCTGTGTATGGTCTTCAGAGAAGCTCCTGTGTATTATTTTCTTTCCTGTTGTCAAGGATAACCAAAACAAAGTAAAAATGAATCTGGAAATCCCTCAAGTGTTTTTACAGCTTAAATCTAATAGTCATTTTTTCCCAGACATGGTCTTGTTGTACATGCAAAGGTTTGGATGACTGTTCAGTGATGTGCTCTTTAGCTTGCGTGGAGATGGTATGTATGAGAATGGATTTTGTAGCTGAAGCATGCTTGAATTCATTGCATTTTTTCTTAATCACCTATTGCATTTGAGTTTTCAAGTATCTTCTCCCTGCCGAGTTTGTATACAGGAGTACAGGCTGTCTCTGCAGTTAACCCGCACTTGCATTTCTCTTTGTTGGGGCTGCTGCAGACCCAGACTCTGTGCAGACACTCCTCCTTTCTCATGTGAAAATAGCATCTCAGATAGATACATTTGGTAGTGCATGGTCACCCTCTTATTCTGTACAAATACCCATTGATGTCATATGATGTACCTGCGACTGCTGACTAATGCGTAGTTTTGGACAGTACTCACTTCTCTGTGTTGATAGTGCTGCATCGCATTAGTGACAATGAATTTCATTTCAAAGATACCTGTAGAGTGCAGTGAAATTGATATTAATGGTTTTTCTGGTTCAAGACAATCTACTTTTTGAAGTGAAGCCTACTTAAAAACCTGTTAAATTCTGGCAAAACCTATTATATCAAGTGTATTTCCATTCAGCTGCGCTGAAGGAAAAAGGGGATGACCAGATACCTGAAGATAAGATCCTGTCTGGATCTATGTTATTTTTAAGCTGGGTATCTAAAATCCTACCACAGTCCCAGAAAAGGAATCAGTCTCCTTGCTTTCTGGAACTGTCTAACCCTGAAAGCTCCTAAACACTTCTGTGTCACCTGAATTATCTCGGCTGTGATGCAGACCTAGGTTCTACCGGTGCTGATGGGAAGCTAATTGTGGTTGTGGGATTTTGGGAAATAATGTTCATCTTATGTGTTACAGCCTACTTGTGAGAATATTCTGCTCAGTAAATAGATAATCCATTTCAAGGCACAGCTCAAGAGATTTTCATTTCTCTCTGCCACATCCAGGAAATGAAAGGTGTACATTATAGCCTTGGATCTCTACCATAAAGGATTAAATGCCTAAAACTGTGGATTAAATGCCTAAAACTGTGGTGCATCTGCATAAATAGGTGACTAAATTTGCTGCATGAGTTCCATATGGAGCATTCAAAGCTGCAGAGCTGAGAGAAGGGCTTCATTGTGCAGCCCTGTCCTGGGACAGACCACATGGCTCTTAAACTTAATGCTGTATTTGATTTTTTCATTTGCTTTTCAAAGAAAGGCTTGCAAGCTTTCTGAATGTAAATACATTATTAACGTCCCAGAGGTAAAGAACTTGATCTTTTGGCCTTTAGCACCACTTTTTTTTCCTGAATGTACAAAATCAAGGAGCTGTACAGCTGTAATCAAATCAGGATGAGAGTCTATTTTTCTAGTATTGTAGGATCCTTAGGACTACATGGTGCCTGATCCTTAAACTGTGCAGAGATTGGAGAACCAGAGCAGGGAGAGGGACAAGTAGGTTTTGCTTCTTCCTTTATCTGCTCTCTTTGTAGGCAAGATGGCATTCAGACCCTGTTCTTTTTTTTGGGGTAGAGGTGCTGTGCATGCCGAAGAAGAGCAGTGTGTGATGGTGTAATAGTAAAAACCAGGTGGATGATGTACAGCTTCTTGTGGGTTTGATTGCCTTAATGCATTAAGCACCTAGTGGGCTAGTCCTGAAAGAGGTGGTGGTTGTTTTTTTTGTTTATTTTTGGTTTGACGTGCATGAATGGCAACAAAAGATTTAAATCCCATCTGGAAGCAAATGCTGTGCAATTCTAACTGGTGTTTTGTCACTAAAAATCTGTTCAGGCTGTTCTGGGGACTTGATATCATTTAATGCCGTGCTGGTGAGCCTGGTATAAAATAGACATACGTATTTGCTTTTTTCTGTTATGGACAAAAGTGCTTTTGTACTATTCAGTTTTGACTCAATGGAGGCTTTGAGTCAAAGTCTTTGTTTTTGTATGCATCGTGGTTAAAAATAATGTTGTTGGTGTTGGTATCATGCTCACTAATTTGTTTGTATGATAGGAAAAAATAATTGCAAACAAAATTTTGTTTCAATCTGAGTTTTTTTTTAAGCAGACCATCATAGCTGCTAAATTCCTATATCATTCAAAATTCAGTTCTTTTATGTTTGAATTATGGATTATAACTTTAGGCTAATTATATCTGAGCTGTGCTTGTAAGTGAATACTAAAGTTCAGGTGTGTTTAGCAGGTGGACTTGGCCATTTTTCTGGGTTCTTTTTTGGATTTAAATTCTTCCTCTGTTTATAGGAAAACATATTATGCTGTGTTAAAGACATGGTCATACATGTTATTGGATTTGCCAGGACGTATAGAGTACTGCTTGTATAGCCATGAAAGCAGAGTAGCTCCTAGTGTACCTCTCTGGGGAGGCAGTTTAAGCACAGAAAATGAAATTGAAGAGCTCAAACTAAGTTTAGGTCCTACAAAGATGAATCCAACATACTACAGGCTTGGCAATTTCAGAATGATTTTCAAACCCGTGAATGAAACATGCTGTGAAATCATTTATTGAAATGATGGTGAAACTGCAGTGGGGAAGAGATCTTTGTCTCAAAGTGATACAAGTTAGTTAAAGTGTCCTACTAGGTTTTACATTGTATTATCTTTCTATCTCTTGGAATGGAGACATCAAGCATCTCCCCTTAAAATTTCACCCAGTTAGCTTTGTTCTGACAGTGTATGCATTAGTAGCATGCTGAAGTTTAGTTTCCTAGTGAAGAAGAGTGGAGAGACCAAGGGACCTTAAAAGTCCGAAGTCCCAGAAGTGACAGGAAATTGTTTTCTATACCCAGAGGATTCTGGTAAGTTGTACCACATTGTGAAGGCAGTACTGGTTCCTTCCTACACTCCCTGATGGTTTGATGTGAGGGGAAAAATACGTCACAATCCCACATCTAGGGATTAGTTTAATCTTCAAGGCTTTAGCCAGATGTCTGAAGATGATGTTTGCTGGCACAGATTATATTACATTCTTTCATTCTTTCTTCAGAGCTATGTTATTTCTAAACAGCTGTTCAGTTTACAATCCCAAATATGTGTACATGCATATTATAAACAGACCTTGGGTTCTCTTGAACACAGAAGAAGATAGACCAAAATTTGGGGCTTACAGTTTATGAGATATGTTATTTCCCTACTACATCTGGCAAAGCTGAAGTTTCTGCATTTGTGATAGCTGGGTGTAGTCATGTGCAGTAGATGACTGTGCTGTAGAATAAAATTTGCTCTTTCCTGTCTCATGGTTAGGATTGAGAAGGAATCTCCACTGACGCAAAATGTAACCATTTCTTTGTTACAAAGACCATTAAAAAGTGAACAATGGGTTTTGTTTTCGAGGGGCTTTGCAACCTTCTCAGTGATTCAAGGTGGTAGTTCTGTGCAGATACTCCTTCTGCTTCTGCAGTGTTTAAATGAATGACCCAGATGGGTCTGAGTCTTCCGAGTTTGTATTGTTCTTCACCAAAGGCAAATTTTGATTGAATGCAGTTTCTCCAGCCTTGTTCCAGGCTTGTTCCAGAACTATGTGCGACTAAAAATTTGATTAGGCTGTCACTGAAGGATGCTTACAGAAGCCTTTTTTCTAGTCCTTACACCAGCATTCATTTGCATCTGACTCATCGTCTGCAATGTCAGCAGTCAGGTGAAGCTGGCTTGAGTTTCACATTTGATCTGAAATCTGAAGATCATTTTTCCTTTCACTAAGGATGCTTCACCCAGCTCTGCTTTCTATTCCTCTTAATTTTCCTGTGGTTTGACACTGAGAAGTGCTATCTTTCTTACAGATTATAAATTTGTGTGGCAGTGGCTTGCCTGAGCCTCACAGCAAGTTGTTAGCAGTGCAGGAACAGGAGAAAGCTGTCTTGGACCAAGACTTACATGTGAAGCACAGTTAATTGGTATGGTATGTAGTCTGTGCACTGGAAAGGTGCTTAACAGGAAAAAAAGGCACCAGGAAGGAAATGATCTGGAAGACTCAAACAGTAAATAAACCTGTTTCTTGTAGATCAAATTTTATTTCCTGGTCTGATTGTTTCTAAGTAGACTGAGTTCAAGAACTCAGGTGAATCTGTTGAGTAGAAGTGAACTGTTTTCTTCCACTCCCTTCAGGAGAGCTTTTACTGAAAGTTGTTAATTGCCCTAGGAAATAATTAAGAAAAATGTATCTCCTCAGGCTCCGGGAATAAGTTTCCAATTGCATGCAAAAGGAGTTAAGGGAAGAACAGATACAAAATAGCAACAAAAAATATTTTTTCTCCCTATGGATTATTGTAATCTGGGAGAGCACACATGCTTAGATGTCCAGATGTTCATCCAAAGTGAGGTTCAGACTCTCGGAAACAGAGTTTGTCTCCTGCATCCTTTTCAACTTTTAAGAATAAGATTGTTCTGGTTGTGTGTGTGTGTGTGCGTGTGTGGAGCAGATATTTGGAAACCTTATCTGCAGCATCATATTCTGACAACCCAGTAAACTGTTGCTTGAGAATTAAAAACAATTGCATTAACAGTTGCAGGCATTTTTGTTGTTATTGTTGTTTTCCCTCCAGCAGTCACCATTCCATGCCACCTGATACTACAAATGTTGTCATACATTCTTCATTGTCATTCTGGTGTGAGATGCTGTGGAGCTGTAAACATAGCTCACTTGTCAAATGGACTCATAACACTGCTGTAAAAGGTGGCCGTGCATAGGAAAAACTGACAGCAAGTGGAGTTGTTGCATGGTTCATGTTAAAGAAATCTCCTATAACAGCATTAAGGCTGAGAAAAGTCTGTTGCGCTGTTGCAGCCTCAGGTATGGAATCGGGAGGGGCATGCTATGCGATCTTTAAATGACTCAACCATAAATGCTTTTCCTTCATTCCTTTCAAGTGTTCCTAACAAGACCTAGTTGTTACCATTTCAACTGCTTCGCATTGCTCACAGTGTGGACCCATGTTATGTTTAAGTGCACAGTTAAACACCTGCTATGAGAAAAAGCTTTAGTTCTTCCTGAATTTTCCTCCTCAGTGTGAATTTCACAAACATACATGTATTTTTCACAAAGCTAAAGTGGCAAAGGTGATAGTGTTGCCCTGTTTTGCATACAAGTCTGAGCAGAAAGATTAAAATCAGATGTGTTCACTGCTTTGAGATATTTGTTATAAATGAACTCTGATTCTTTACGTTTTCCTTTGTATTACAAAACATACAGAAGCTTGTGATTTTGCATGTTTGGTTGCTGCCATCTTTCTTTGCAGGTTGGATACCAAAAAAAAAAAAAAAAAAGATTAACACATCATCAAGGATTGTGTAAGATCTGTAAGATCATGTTAGTGATGTGTCCAGCATCAATAAGAAGGCTACAACAGACACAGTAGTGTATTAAATTATCAGACTGATTTAAGAATAGGCCCTTTGTTCTCTTACAGCCTGTGCTCACAGATACCGCTAAGTAGTGGTCTAATCACACAACCTTTTTCCTTGCCTCTCCCATCCACTTCTCCCCTATAGCTCAGGATCTGGCTTTGTGCACTGTCCTGTAGCTGCTAGCTCTAAGCAGGGCAATCACACAGCAGTTGTTTGTGTTTGAGGAGGCCATGTATTGAGTCCTCTTTGGGAAATACAAATCAGAAATCTAGCTTTTGCCAAGAGCTTAACAGCTAGGTCATTTCTTACCTACAGTTGTTACCTATAATGATATTTTAAAAATATGTTAGTAAAATACTTGCACAAGACTTGAGAAACTGTTGGTTTTATTGGGTAAAAAAAACAAAGTTACCACAAACTGAAGTGGAATGTGCAACTGCTTTCTGTTGGTTTTAAAACTTGGCTGATGGGACAGATTTTATTCAGAAATAGCCCATAACATTGTGCCATGATCCAAAATCTGGAACTTAATGCCATATTAGGTATAGCTGCAATCATTTGCAATTCTGTTTTGAGTGATTACACATGGGAAGAGGAATTTGAAATATGAACATGGTTATTAGCACATAAATGCAATTCTAACGGTTAGCTAAGATCTAATTGTTTGGGCAAACTACACTTCAGTTTCTACCGCTCCTAGCATCTCCCAGCACCACTAAGTGAAGTTTTCACATCCTGAGCAACATCATCATATTTGGATTTGAGCTGATGCTATTCTCAGATGACAGCTTACTATTTTCATTAGTAGAGCTAGTGGAATTAAGGCAAACGTAGGTAGTGTTGTGAAAAGTCTGTTGCATGTAGCTGACAGCAAAGACCTCGTCACTATGTGTGTTCCTTGTGCAGTTTCATCCACAGAACCGTTTTAAAAGCAGTTCTGAAATAGCGTCTTAAGGATCCCGAAATAGCCAGCAAAGGTCCCGTTTGTCTCCTTAGCACCTTGGCTCCAGGAGTAGCCAGAAACTCAAGGCAAACACAGCATGAGCGCAATCCCACTTTAGCTGCCACTTGCTAGCTCTAGTTTTCAATGACTGGAAATAGGGTACAGAGCTGTAGCAAAGGGTGAGGGAGAGGGCTCCAAAGGGGTAAATGTCACCAAACATTGCTGGCTGCTACTGCAGCTCTCTGGGTAGGGATTCAGCAGGACAATAAGGACCTGCAAGCAAGGCTTTGGGAAAATGATTCTGAGCTCAAAAGTATCTTATTATAGCACTGCAAGACCAGCTACATCAGAGGAGAATGGTATTATCACACAGTATATAGCAGCATTATTGACATTATGTTATGGGGGAAGACTGCCTTTGTCTTTTCCACCCACATGAAATTAAAGAGTGGCCCCTTCTGTAATGCAGCTGCCTCAGGCCCGATTGACAGCTTTATGCCTTGCGCCCTGTTCTGCGTGCAGGCTATGTTTGCCTGGGAAAATACTAGCAGAGTTCTTTGTAACTGAATTCCTCTTTATTTATGTGCACTTTGTGGAAGGACAGACATAACAAGGCTATTGCATTCTTATTGGGATCCAAGATAGCATCCTTTGAAAACAAAATAAGGTGCATCTTAAATTTTGTTTCAGGCTTCTTGCAGATTTGAGCAAATATGCAGGTTCTTGTGTAGACTCTGGATGTGTTTTCAGAAGTCTTTCACGTCTGTATCAGCAAGACACTAGCTTTAAAGAATGGTATGGTCTGAAGGGGTAGTGTTTGCAAACTTTCTTCTATGGGGTCTTGCCCCTTATGCTTTGGAAACTGATAGAATGTGTGTAGCATTCTGTGCTCTAAACTAGTTTTCCCATCACTCTGCAATGCCGAAATTTAAGAGGATATGTATAATAAGCATCATCTGTATGAGCTAGTAAAAAATAATACTGTTAAATGACATTGTAAACATTGTTACTTGTAAATTAGTGAGAATATTTAGGCATGTGCTTCTCAGTGAAATGCTTGTTATATTTTTCCATCAGTGCTTTGCTGTGATAAATGCTTTATTAGTTGAACAGGTGAGGATTTACTGCAAGAGATAATTCAGAAATTGAGAATATTCCAGAACCTCTATCCTTTATGCTCTGATTAGAAATACTTCCATGGAGTGAAGAATATCCTCAGTGCTTCTTGTTGCCCTTCAGTGTTATTTACACACTCTGCATTTTACACAGATTAGATGAAGATGTTATGCCCCAAGAGTCTGAACTTCACATAGCAATACAAAATTAGAAACAGTCAATTTTTTACAAATGGGTATAGCTATCCATTGTGACGGAGAGAAAACAGTTGAATAGAATGCAGAATAGCCTAATGTTATCCCAGGTCACTGTAAATGAGATTTACCTGACCAAACATAAATGCTCTGTGTATGGTTGCTCACGTCTCTGCTTGTCATGACCTTACTTAAGGTCAGTGAAGAGAAACAGGTGCTTCTGGGGTGCATTTTAACTCATATTGATGGTTCAGATCAGATGAACTTGCCTGTTCTTCACTGATTATGAAGAGATCCTGAACGCAGAAGCATAGAGGTAGATGGGGAGTGGCTGAGGTCACTGGGCCTGTTCAGCCTGGAAAAAAGGAGGCTGAGGGGAGGCCTCATCGCGGCCTACAGCTTCCACACGAGGGGGAGTGGAGGGGAAGGTGCTGATCTATTCTCCTTAATCACCAGTGATAGGATCCGCAGCAGTGGTGTCAAGCTGAGGCAGGGGAGGTTTAGGCTGGACATCAGGAAGAGGTTCTTCACCGAGAGGATGGTCGCACACTGGAACAGGCTCCCCAGGGAAGTAGTCACTGCACTGAGCCTGTCTGAATTTTAGAAGAGATTGGGCTGTGCACTTAGTCACATGGTCTGAATTTTTGGGTAGACGTATGTGGTGCCAGGAGTTGGACTCGATGATCCTTATGGGTCTCTTCCAACTCGGGATATTCTATGATTCTATAATTCTATGTTTACATCTGGTCAGATGAATGGCACATCTGGAATCTGATTTCAGCCTTGGTAAACTCATAAGTTATGAGTGGAGCTCCTTGGGTCCAACAGGCTCAGCACTGGGAGATTAATCTTCCTGTTTTGGCTTTTGGTAAGAATAAGTTAGACATTTGGAATATGTTTTAACCAGCTTTGCCAGTTCCATGTGCCAGAGACAAGACAAAAAAAGGGAGAAAAAAATATATATATCAAAAAGATAAACAGAGTAATATAAATACTTCCTGGAAAGTAAGTCAATATGTGGCCTGTTCACCAACACAAGATTAAAGTAAACATCGGTTTACATGGTTAAAATAACAATTTTATTGGTAGCAGTTATGTAAGTAATTAATATGTAGCCACAAAATAAGCAGATGTTAATTGATTCTGCTGGGTGGGATCTTCTGAGTTACTTCAGAGGTGCTTCTGAAGACTCTGAAGTCATCTTGCTGTAGTATGTGGGATGATGGTAGCAGGAGTTCCTTTCCTCTCACAGTCAGCAATCTGATTTCTCTTGCTTTTTAAACTTCTTGTGTCTTGTGTTTCAGCTTGGGATCACTGACCCTCTGAGTCCCATCAGGTGTCTTCTCTGTCACCGTTACATGGACCACAGTCAAGTTAGCAATGATGAGAATTTTTTCTGCTCAACCAGGTTTACATTAAACTCCCAGCATATGTAGTTTATACAAGAATCGGAGCATAAACAAAATAGGTATTTTGCAGGAAATGCATAAGTGTGTTTGTTCAGAATTTGAACTGGTGTCCAGCTGGAACTGGGAAATACACTTGCTTTTCCTGATGTAGTGCTATGTGTAGCGATTCGTCATGATGTTCTTGCTTTGTTAAAATTCCCTTCTGCTCTAGGTCGTTGCTAGAAGCTGGGTAATGCAGAATTTGAGCAATCAATTTTATTTTCTTCAACTCTGTACTGTTATCCATTACTGCACATATTGCATCAAAACACAGTTCAGCCCAACTTACACAAGTCAGAATAAATAAAGGCACTTCCGGGATCTCATGCAGTATGTTGCCAATAAGAGAGTAGCATTCTCCCCTCAGACAGAGAACAGATGCTTCTGATCTTGACAGTAACAAATGATTTATCAGTGAAAAATCAGGAATGGGAAAACAATGGTCAGTCAGTGCCAGGAGATTACAGATTTTTAATTAAACTGCCCATGGGCAGATTGACCTGGCTGTTATTATCTGGAGAGGTAAACTGCTTCTTTCTAGTTCAGACAGACAAAGATTGTCCTTTTCTCAAACCTTCATGCAGATTATCCCATTGTTTCGTACTGCACATAGGTGAAAGTGACTGGGTACTGTTGCATCTAGCTACCGTGAAAGGGTTTGAAACTATTTGTCCTCCTGGCTATTAACTGAAAAGCCAGAATTAAAATAATAATCCACTTTCACAGAGCTGCTAGTAAGCTAAATTGTGTTTCTGTTTTGAGTAATCATTGAATCTCAATGTGTCGAGTGTCTCTTAAATCACATTCAGAAAGCTTGAGAAAGTTGCACTCGTGAGGCTCAATAGTTTCTCACAAGATCAGAGAAATACGTTTGATCTTCACTCTCAGACTACCTGCCCGCTTAAATCCCCTGCTTAAGTTACCAGCCATACTCCTCCATATTCAAGGAGAACTGCAGGGCACCGACAGCTGCATGGGACTTATTATCCTATCCCATTGCCCTTGCTGAAGGATCTCAGCTCAGGCTAGTTACAAATATAAATTAGGCAATGCTAATGGTTCAGTATCAATTTTGTTTCCTGCAGTCTACTGCTGCTAATTCTTCTTGCTTTTACATGCCTGTATTACCTTGAATTCCTTTCTTTAGAGTCTTCCCACCTACTGCCCCTAGACTTTAAATTAGAAACCTTAATCTGCAGTCCTTCTGTAGCCTATGGTTTCAGACTTCCTCATGAGATGCTTGTCTCTTTTCACAGACAACAGTTATAAAAGGCAGCACGGATCACTTCTTTGTGTAATGATTTAGACATGAGATCAAAGACTGATGTTTTCAAAGTGGTGGTGTCAATTCCAGTCAATAGCTCACTGCTGTGCTGTGGCATTAAGCCAGGAGGTGGTAGCCTATGGCAAGACCTTCCCATCAGAATACCCCGCTGCTCTGCGACGCTATGAAATAATGTGCAGCCATGGGCTACCACAACTTGCAATTCCAAAAAAAATTACCCTCACAGGGTTTGCTTCTGGGAGCAAGCAACAGAACTTCACAGGAGCTTGAGGACTCTGTGGCCCTGTGTGGGCTTGGCCCTGGGAAAACCATTCCCATCTCTTCAGATCTCTATATCTTCTGAGATGCTCTGGTGTCTCACTGAGTTCTACCGAAGAAGCTATATCATTCAGTGAAGTTAATGTTTGGAAGTAGCAAGCATGAAGAAAGGAAAGAAGAATTTACAGATATTTCCTGCAACAACATGGCTTAAGCACTGGCTTTTCAGAAAGCTTCTTCCTCCCCACAGCACTGCGGTCTGGTGTCCCTCACACAGGAGTGACTCCACAAGTATTAAGGGAGCACAATGGAGGTAGAAGGATGTCCAGAATATCTGCATGTAGAGCCCCTGTGGTGAAGTCTGTCCTGCTAAAGAGTCCAGTTGCCTCCATCAGATCTTTGTTGACATGAGGTGACCTGCCCGAACAAAACTCAAGGTCACCCTGATGCCCACACCCCTTGTTTGCACATAGCTACTGACTTTTTGTTGGAGGATGGCTGGGGCTTGGGGCAGGGCTTCCACAGCTCCGTCGTGTCCCGGTCCTTTCAAAATTCGTTCTGTTGGTCATTAGTCCGGCAGATGTTTTGAAGCTGATTCTTGGGCGGCAAATGCAGCAGTAGAGTTGTGCAGGGAGACCTTCAAAGCTAGTTGAGCAGAATCCCAAATTTTGCTGCTAAATTCCTGCCTATACCCTGTGGAAATGTGACATACTCAAGCAAGAGCATTGGCTTCACCTACATCTTTTCACTTGTTTGGACGCATCTGAATGGACATCTGAGACTGCTAGTCCAAAGGGCTAGCAGGAGGGTAACTAAACCATGAGGAACCCTTTCTTTTTTTTTTTTTTTTTTGAGAAGCAGTGAAAGCAGGACTCTTCTGACGGTGGAATGTAAATAGTGTGGGCTTTTTTTTATTTTTTGCAGCAGGGTCTTTGACCATTGTAAATTTTTCTGTGGGCTGCTCCAAACATTATAAAACAGATGACATTCTTCTTTTTGCAAATTAAATAAAGTACCATTCACTCTGTGTGTTTTCTGAATTGCAGATGTTGGCAGGAACGTGTTGTGGTCTAAGCAGACAGATCTGAGGCTGGTTAAAGATCTGGTGGAAAAGAATGCAAACGTGCTTCTCACGTGCCTTTAAGTCTGCGTCTCAAACTTCTGCTAGCAGATTTCTGTTGCTATTTGGGTTTTCCTATTAGAAATCATTCCATGGCAGCAGGGGACTGCAATGAAATGCTTATTCTCTCACTCTGCAGAGATGCCTGAAGTTAATTACCCAGGAAAACATCATATTCAACTTACAACTTGGGCATTATGAAGTTTTTCTGGGAATGTGAATACGGTGTTTGAAAGATGGCAAATGTTGGAAAATAATATGAAGGGATAAAGGTTGCCTCCCAGGCCTCATTACAGTTTGAAAAGAGAAAAACTAACATACTGCTGTTTTTGGAGGGCCAGAAGTTTCCTTGGTCAGTGTGGCTGTAGAATTACAGTTACACAGACAAACTTCAGAAAATAGTCTCAAATATGGGCTGGTTTTCTAGTATACTTCCGATTTCTCTGCATTTAGGGTGCTTAACAGATTCTGGAGTCTGTCAGGCATTTAATAAAAAAATAAATCACTTAACCAGTAGTTAGTTGTAGGGTTTCATAGCCAACCTGCCCTTGTGATGAACAAGTCTTTGTCACCACACTTTTTGCTGCGTACCTCGAGATAAAGCAGGAGGAGAGAAGCACTACTACCTCATAGTTTGGCTGTGACATTGATATTCCGTGTGTAGCTGAGGCTCAGAGGGAGGTCTGTAAGCACATGCATGCACCCCATTATGGCAAATGGGCGTACATGGTACTGTTTGTCAGATGGTTTCCAAGCCGAATCTCTGTAGGGAGCCCAAGCAGTAAAGTGAGTTTTACTCCTCTTGAGTATTACTCATTTTTATTGTTATTGTTATCAAGAGTGATAATTCACATGGCAGTAGTGCTGGCTGTCTGAGTCATAGGTGTTGTGCCAGGTCCAGTATAAACATTACCAAAAATTTATTCATTGGTTTATTCATTATGGAACAAGCAGCAGCAGCAGCAGAGTGCAAACTAAAAAGAGGTACTTTCCCTTGGGAAACAGTAGGTTTGGCATGCATTTTTGTGTTCTACCTTTTATTTTCAACAAAGGAAACTGAATTTTCTGTTTGATTCCGAGGCTTTTTTCGACCTCTCAGTTCAGACAGCCAGCTGACAAACAGCAGCAATTCTTTGAGTAGCGGTAAAATGTGCAGATGGCGTGTGTCACCAGTGAGAAAGTGTTTGCCACTGAATATTAGTGTCAGCAGGCCAGAAACTGCTGCTTGTCAACCTTGTTGGCCCTGTTAGCCTTGCAAGTGATTCAGAGCTGCAGTTTATGTTGTGTTGTCCAAAATCTCCTTATGTCTGAAGGACTTGTGGCAGGTGATTAACAAAAATGGGCTTGTATGCTCCAAACCTCTCTCTGTCTGTCTCATATATAGGCATGCATGCGTACAGCAAACTGGAGCATGATATTTCTAAAGGACTTAATGCTGTAAAGGCAAGTATATATATCTATGGTTTAAAAAGGCTAACATATACTTTTTTTTCTTTTTAAAATTAATGTCCCATCTGGAGGACTGCAAATTTAGCTAAGCCCACTGATTTTTATTTATGCATTGCCAGTAGAATGAGACAGAGGTCAGCTGTTTTGTTGCAAGTCAGTGATCATTGTGCTTAGTGCACAATAGCTTTTGCCTTTTTCTATCTAGTTTCAGGGACTCAGCTGAGATCTTTATTATAGTTCCTCTATGTCACTTGTGCCTTGTGTGTAACTGCATCCTTTGCTTACGTTTCACATGCTTGCTTTCTGCATTTTAAAGTGCCATGGCTGAGAGCTGGACATGTTTTCAAACTCCATGGAGCTAGAGCTGATTTCTCATTTCTGCACCTGTGTTATCATCTTCCTGAATTAGCAGGATTGTCATTTAAGGACAGCAGTCAAGAAAATCCCAGCAGTTTCCCTAGAGCTTCACAGAATACTTTGCTGAGACTTGAAGCCTGCACTGTGGAAAAAAATGTTTTGAGAAACCTCTGAAAATCAAGGAGACAGGATAAAAACAGAGTCTGTTCAGTAACTTTGCACAACTCTTATCTCTAGATACTCTTGAATGCTTCTCAGCTGAAGGTAGTCAAAAGCAGTGCCAAATCAATCAAATCAGATTACATGGGGAAACAAAACATGGGGATTTGAACAGCTTGGGCAGTGATTTCATGGTCACAGTCTTCAAAGTCTGGAGTGGAAGGAGGAAGGTGACTTGATGCTGGATGGGTAGTCTTGGTGGAAGGACAGCTGTTGCCTTGATGCTGTCTCAACAGCATTGGCAGGAACTGTAAGAAGGCATGTGCGAGTCTTTGGGCAAAATCCGGAGACGTGCTGCCAAACAACAGCAATTTGCTGTGGGGAGATGAGCCAGACCATGGAAGGAAAGGAGAACCCATATCGTGGGCTAGGGGTAGATGGTGTGGCTCTTGGAAAACAGCTAGCAGTGGTGGGCAAAGAAGCCAGCTGGATGTGATTTTTGGTGGCCAGTTCTACTTGCCAGCTTTGTGTTTCCAGCTCAGCTCTGGCAGAACCTTCCTTGAAAGTCTTCTCAAACAAAATACATGTCAGGGATCTGTGGGTGCAACCCTGTGCTGTGTGCTTATCCTAGAGTGAGGTCAAGCAAATTTTAAAGTAGGAAAAGAATGGAGGAGAACAGTGCTTGTGTTTTACATATGAGCTGAGAGGGGATTATTCATTGCCTTTGGAATCTGCACAGTTTGTTACGATGTAGGCAGTCAGATCCATGCCTGCAGCAAGTAAAACAACGAGGTAGAGCCAAGTGTGAGATTGGTTCAGTGTTTTGCTTTCCATTTTTCTTTGTTGTAGGGAAGAAGAAAAGAAGTTGTAGTGCTGACAAAGAAACAGATCAACTTGAGGAAATCTTGTCTGAATTGTTTTGGCAAGGAATGAAAATTGCCTCTGCTTAGCTAGTACAAAACCGTTGTTTTTCAATGGTTTAACAATGATAGCATTTCATTTGCCCATACTTCAGTGTGCCATTACAGTATGGCATCATCCTGTATGAAAATCCTGGTGTTGAAAGCCACAGTCTCATCTCACAGATGTAGACATTTCTGGAGTAAAATTCTGGTATTCAGCTGTGCAACTCTTGCTAATAGTGACAGCACCATTTCTTGCTTATTGTACATACTGTTTTTGTAAGCTCACCTTTGTGAGGGGTGAATTATGAATTACTGATGATTCAGACATGACTTCCTAAATTTGTTTCTAAACAGTCCTCTGGCCACACAAGTTGCTTATTAGAGGTCTAAGGGTCAAATATACCTCTTTTTAAGAACTCTGAGCTCCGTTGGCGTTCTCTCAGGACTGCATATGATCTAGTCTTTATTACCTTTTATTTATTCCCATTGTTACCAAGCTTTTGGATTTTCATTAGTCTCTGACAAGCAAGAGTTATTCTGAATAGGAATCGAAGATACTTTATATCTTTTAGGTTTAAGTCTTGCAGATGTTCACTTTTTCAGTAAAAGATTCAGGACTACCAGCACGTCTTCAGGAAGGCGTTTCATCTGCGTGTAACGTGTCTGATCTGCACAAAAGTATTGGCATATTGCATTGCATATTTTCCCACATATCACTGTGGGTTTGTTCTAAACAGTATTATATGTCCTAAAGAGACAAAGTGCTGAATTCTTAGAAGTGCTGAACATCGATGCCTTTTTTTTCTTTTTAAGTTAGAAGGTATTTTTATCATTTCAGAACCCCTGAAAGATGCATTATGAGAATTTCAAAACATGCCAGTTTTGAAGACAAAACTTTAACATTGAGCAAAAGAAGAGATGATGGCAAAGCTTTAACAGAAAGAAAAATGAGTCCTTTTACTCTAGCAAAATACTTTTCCTCAATTGTCTTGTTCCCAAGAATGTTTTACTGCATTTTTTCCAGAAACACAGATTGATTCTTGTCTATATTTTCTTTTCTTTGTGCTAGGGCATACTACATTCAAACCTCGAAGGCTGACTGCTGCTTTTCAAAAAAGACAAAATAAAATGCTTTCATTCTAAGAAGTGCTTTATTTCCAAAATAGCAAAAGCAATAACTTTGTAGTCAAACAAACAAGAAAATTTCTTTCTAATTCTCTTTTTCTAATTCAATGTCATTTTCAAATAAAAACAGAAGCTTTTCCAATAGGCACAAGCTATTTTTTTTAAATACTCTACAGAAGAAAGACATGCATATCAAAATACTTGAAAACAATCCTAAATTCATCATTTTTATCCTGAAATCTAGCCCTTTGATCTCCATGGGCAAGCCGCACAACTAAGACATTATTTTTGCATGCAGACAGAAATGTATCCCCAAGAATAGTTTTTAAAGGTACCACTTTCTAAAAGAAGTGGTTGCCACTTGCATAAATTGTTAAGACCCATGGCAGTTGCATGTCAGCCCAGAGATCCAGCCTGCCCCATGGCCTGTCTCAGAGAAGATGAGCTATGCTGAGTGAATGTGCTCTGCTGTGAAGTCCCTGAAGGGCATCTTGGCCTGATGTTATGGCTCCAAGAAAATAGAAACCAGGAGAGTAAAAGGCACAACAGGAACAAGCCTCTTGGGAGGCAAAAGAAATGCAACCCAGAAAGCCTTTTTCCGTACTGAAAAAGCTCTTACAAAGGCAGCAGCTGAGCAGCAGATTGTGAATTGTGTCTTGGAGGGTGTTATTTGCCAGGCCCTTGGCTTTGCTGAGTACACAGCAGACTTTCAGAAGGAAATAATGGTCAACAGCAGGTTCTTGGGGAGAGGTGTAAGAACAGAGCTGGGAAATAGGAACATCTCCTTGACATGCTGTTTCCGAGCTGTAGGTGGCATTTTTCTATTTGAGAGCCCGGGATTAATTTTCCCTAAATGGGTTTATCCAGCCTCTTCTGGAACCTCTCTAAACAGTTCCCATTTACAGTTCTGTGTGACAAATGCCCCCTCAGCTTAAATGTGTCCTAGATGAAAAAATCTTTTTTAACCTCCCAGCATTTTTAAAGCTCCCTAGCTCTTGTGCTAGAGCAGACAGCAAATAGGCAGAGACTCTCCAGTTTCTCTGTGCCACTTGCCACCTGCCCTATGTTGTCTCTCATCCATCCTTTTCAGGTGCTTATTACACAGAAGCTGCTCTTTACCCTGAGTCACCTCTCTGTGTACTTTTTCTACTTACGTTCCCAATTTTTGGGAGCAGGAGAAAAGACATGTAGGTGTGTTGTGGATTTACAAAATGGTACTGTAATTTTTTTTTCTGGTTTGCACTGAATTACTGTGTTCTGCTATTTTTTGCATCAAATTTTACTAGTTTTTGCATCTGTTTTACTAGTGGGTTGACTGAATTCCTCCTGTAGTTTTTGAAGAGAAAAGAGAGAAGAGAAAAGAGAGCCCCATCTTGTTAACGTGCTTTTTTTTTTTCCCCTCTTTTTTCTTTTTGGTGGATACTTTAGCATACATCACAGTACCCGCTACAAAGAATTTTGCTAGGTTTGGACACAGGGGCTTACTCTGGTGTGGTCTGTAGTTTCTGGAAATGCTCTAACCAATTTCAGTGCATACAGGAGACTTACTGGGATATGAACATAGTCTAAATGGCAATGCTGATGGAAAGGATGTTCTGGTCCTCCCCTTACTTCATACTTGACTCCCAGGTTCTGCTGAGTCTCTGGGAGACAGGGAAATGCCTGTCAGAGTCAAACCTGCACTCCAGAAAATGGAGGCAGTGGTAAGAAAGAGAGGCTGCCCCTTCATTTCCTTTCCCCATGTGCTGTTTCTTGTGCAAGAGTGGCCTCCCAGCTGACCTTCTGCATGGTGACGTGACCATTAGCATGTCTGTATCAGTACAGACAGCACTACTGTATGTTGTTTGAGTGCTTGGCCCAATGAGCTTCAAAGTTCGCTTTCCTGCGATGTCTCCAAGGGCTCTGATCCCTTGGGAACTTCCCCTCATGTTTTGAAATATAATGGCTTTTTGTAATGTGTATGACACAGATGCGTGGTCTGAAGATGGTACCAGGACTGAGAGAAAGTTTCCTGCCACAGATAGCTATGTAGCAGCAGAGTCCCAGAGATTCTCTGTGTCCTTGCCCTGGGCTGCTGTCTGCACACCGTATTGCTCCCTTCGGACAGGTCTGAATATAACTGGAAAAACCCTTGATCTGGTCAGTTGTGCCCAGCGACGGGACGAGAGGCAACGGGCACAAACTGAAGCACAGAAAGTTCCAGCTCAATATGAGAGGGCACTTCTTTACTGTGAGGGTGACAGCACTGGAACAGGTTGCCCAGAGAGGTTGTGGAGTCTCCTTCTCTGGAGATATTCAAAACCCACCTGGATGCCATCCTGCGCAATGTGCTCTGGGTGATCCTGCTTGGCAGGGGGGTTGGACTGGAGGCCCTTCCAACACTGCCAATTCTGTGATACTTTTATTTTCTGTGTATAATTAGAAGCATGGGTTAGACGGGCTGCTTGTCATTCTTCCCCACCAGGGCAGTGCATCCACAACTCCATCTGTGTAGACCAAGCCCGAAATGCAAAATTCGCTCTGGGCCTTGCTCTGGAAACCATTGAACATGCTGACTTCCCAACGGCTTCAATAGGGGCTAAAGGATTCGGCACCTCAAAGGCAGTGCTTGGCATTTCATCAGATTTAGCTTCCTAGCAGAAGGGTCTTGGAATTAGCAGAGATTTAATTATACCAGTCTTAGTGTAAGTAGTTTACTCAGTTACTGGTTTTGTACCAACTTCCCATTTTGTTTGGTTCTTACTGAATGTACATCCTGCCAAGTTTTGAACTGAAACTTGAGTGTGAATGGATTTAGGGGTTTTTGTTTGTTCTGCAGGCTTTAGTTCTCAGTGTGGTTTTGTATGTGTGTGTATGCGTGGTTTTTTTTTCTTTAAACAACTTGAATCTGAAATCATGAGTCATGTCTGCACCTTTGAGAGAGTTGTCCTGCCTTCAAGCTGTGGTGTCTCACATGTACGGGTAATTTGGATGATGTATTAGTGCGTGCAGTGTACCTCTCATATCAATGGAAGTGGATTTCAGTTAGAATTAAAGCCTCCAGGGTGGAATTTATATAAAGTTTAGAGCTAACTTGCATACGTTATGCTCTTAAAATGACCTGAGCCCAATGCTGAATCAGCTCAGCCTTCAACTTTGGTTATGGGACCTGGAACTTGTACTGCGTTTGTAAAAACATTTATTGTGCTGTGCAGATGCAGTCGTAAAATCACTTAGTTTTTCTTTGTCAGGCAGACAGAAATAACAGGGAAAGTCAAATGAGTGGCATGTGGTTTGCCTCAGGCCAGCAGAAGTGTAGCATTTCTGTTCTAATTACCAGTTTTTGTTATGCAGGTTTCCAGACTACATTGTACTAAGCATCATCTGTGTATTAGAGGCTGTGCTTTGCCCTTCACATTCTGGGACTCCGAACCTTTTTCTTACGGCTCTGTTTCATTTCTTCTCCCCTCTCTTTCCATATCTCATTTCTTACTCTCAATCGTTTTTCAGTACAGCCATTGCTTGTGATGCAAAATAACCTTTTCAGCGTACTATCACTCATATTTTGATATATTCTGGTATCCTAACTTGTCACAGCTGCCCTCAGATTGGGACTGGATTTTCTTGTTTCATAATGTATTTGGTTTTGATAAACACCCTTCCCCTTCATTCCTGCCCAGTGGCAGTGCAGAAATCTGCCATTTGAGCGTGGCGCTCAGCCTGTGCAGAGCAAGTAGAGCTTTGTTTCCTCCCATGGAAACAAGGGCAGAATGTTTCAAGCATTTATTGGGCAGAAGCGTTAATTTCTCCTGTAGGCACTGAGCTGAAACTCAGTGTAACAGTGCTGCTCTGAGGTTATCGTTTGATGTGGGAAAATGACCTTTTGGGAAAGCACTGGAAGCATGAAAAGTGAAGAGACTGATGGCATCAGTACTGTCTGCCTTTTAGGTTACCTTGATGTGACTTTCATCGTAAGTGGTGGTGTGACCCTTCTTAGGCATGCTGAAATTCATTCAGAAGTCCCATCTGTGGCACACAGCCAGAGGTTTCATGAGTCTGCAGGAAAGAGAGGCAGAAGCTTTCTCCCTGACACCCCGACGATCACAACTGCAGACCTAAATCATACCCTCTGCTCCTGACAACTCTGCTTGTTTGTGTGATGGAGCTGCACAGAATAAAGCTAGAAGAAAGTCAGCAGATGGGCCAGTGAAATCCAGTCTGACGTTTCTCAGACTTCAATCTTCAGCTTCTTCAAGCAAAATCATTTCTGTGGAGGAGCAGAAGTTGTACTGTGATCTTCCTTTTTCTTCTCTTTGGGAGAGTAAAGCCCCTGCCAGGCTTTCATCCACTGCAAAAAGGGATAATTGTGCTTTCTTCCATCCATCTGCACACGTCGTGGCAGCTGTCTCTTTGGTTCATCATTCTGAACTCTGCTTTACTGGCTGTTGACTAGGGTTCCTGTGGGTCACAGTAATACAAACAAGACTTGTCAGTAGAAACAATGCCAGTTGTCACTTGATCAAATATTTGTATTTAGTTATTCTCTAATAAGTTTGAGCTCTGCAGTGTTAACATTGCCATGCTTGCTGGCATGGAATTAGTTTTAGAATGTAAGTGAGCAGGAAAACAAAACATTCTTGGTGCTTTCAGTCTCTAAGATTAGAGATTGCATCCATGGATCCTCTTGCGTATGCTTGCATTGTTGTTAGAAATCAAAGTTTAGGCAAGAATCCTCTCACTGATTTGGTGTTTATTCTTTATTCTTTAGTGTTATGTAGGCTTTAAACCTTTAAATTTGATCTGCTTTACAAACTGTAAAAGTTTACTGTCTACCAAATAAAAACATTAGAACTCATCCTGTTATCAGAAGTCTCAAGGGATTTCAGAAGCTGGGTATTACAAACCATTCTTATAACATTTATTTCTGTTTTCATGAGAAGCTGTTCAGATATTAGAGGGGGAAAAAAGTGTTTATACCATGTAAACTCCTTAGATACAGTGCTTTTTGAAGAAGCTTAATTAGAAAGAGATGAATTAGATGTTCCAAGAGTATTTTCCAAGAATAAAACAGCTGTTGCTCTTTCCTACTTCTCCAAACTGAAGGTTGTTTTTGGAGGAATTGGGGAACAGTGACACCTGCTAAGTTGCTTTTGGATCCCAAATTAAGGCAAAACTTGCAATAATCTCACCCTCCTGTGACTATAGTCAAAGTAAGCCTCCTGAACCTAGAGAAACAGCTTGTGTTTTTTTGTTGTTTATTTGTTTTGCTTTGTTGGTGGTTTTATACTTATTCAGTACAAGTTGCCATTAAAACTTCCAGTATACAAGGGTTTTGCAAAATGGGAGGGGGAGGAAGGAGAGACCAAGGATTTGAGGTAGAGTCAAACACTCAGAAAAGTTACGTGGTGTCATTGAGGTTAGACGGTAAAGGTTATTAATCTTTAATTTAGATTTAACTTGCTATTAGATTCACTCTGAAGTAGAGCTTAAGGCTGTATTGATATTTTTCATACTCGTTGCTTGCTGGAGTGCTCAGTATTATCTAGCCAACTTATGCAGGAGGAAGGACTTGTGCAGCCACTTTGCATTTGAGAGTGATGAGACCTGCTGTGTGGATGTGCTTGTGCACAGGCTGGGCATGGTGGGGGTATCACCTCCCTGGATTTTGGCAGGTTCAGCAGCCCAAAGGACCACACCATTTGCTCCAAAGACACAGTGGACTTGTCAGCTATCGAACTGGAAAGACAACGTGGGCAAAAACTGCTCTGGACCGCAGGAGTGCCCTGGGCTTCAGAGAGCCCTTGGGAGTCCATCTCTCAGCAACAGTGTGGAAATCAGGCTGGCAAATAGAATAAGGACTCAAACTGTGCTGGAGTTAATGAATTACGAGTCAGATGTGTCACGCAATTTCCCTGCTGGACGCTCAGCCTGTGGCAAACACAGGCTTGTTTCAACTTAATATCACCAGTGCTGAAAGTTGTGTAAGATTTAATAAATGTCATCTTCGCTGTATTTTAAGACCATAAAAATGGATATTCACTGTATCTCCGCTAATGGACAATAAGTTCTTATTCTGTTGGAATTTAATGGTGTGTCTGATCCTTAGATGCAGAAAAGAAGCACAGATCTGGCTTAAGCAGATCAAATGGGATATATTTCAAAAAGTAGAAAATGAGAATGGGGAAAGAAGCAGAAGGGCAGTCTGGGAATTAGACAACAAGAAGTGACTGATACGGTTAGACATGTAGTGGTTCATCTTCCTCATGAACCACTGGAGATCCCAAAGCAGAAGCCTGTACAGAGATTAATGAGGGTTTAAGCAGCTTCATGGCCATGCAGAAATCACCTTTCATTTACAGATCTTCTGTCATAAGAAAAGTAGTCTGATGGGATATGTCTGTGATGCCAGTCTAGCTAGTTGGTGGCCAGCAGGATACCCAGAACTGAATGTGTAAATAAGACACATGGACTGCTGCTTCTAAGAGTAACCAACAAAGAGCTAGAAGAAGTAGAAAATGTTTTTAGGATGGGCAGTAAGGATTAGGATGCCATGACCTGATGTATGAACAAAGGTGCATTTTTTTTTAAAATGTGAGCCATTCTCAAATACTCACATAAGATTAATTTCAAAGAGAACTTCCTCTAATATAAATGAATACAGCCAAGGTAATTCAGGTT